>NW_022436941.1:16860287-17026086 GCF_009761245.1 Sapajus apella | reverse complement strand
ACACACACACACACACACACACACACACACACACACACACACACACAAAACTATGGGGAGCAAAAGAAGACAAGAAGAGGGAAAACGGAACAGAGGCTAATTATTATGACCATCTCTAAACCTTAGATTCATACATTACTCAGAATTCAAGCTGTTCTTGAAACCATTACAAGAATATCACAGCTTTAGCTAACTCTTCCATTTATCACAAAACAACATTCTTTGGATAGCCAAACTTACTTAGAAACTGCCAAATTCAGGTCTGCTAATGGAAAAAAACAAAAATTAAATTGCCTAGCTAAAGATTTAGTCACTCTTTTTGGCAAGGCACTTTTACATTTTTATAGTGTTTTAGCTCTTCCCTATAGAGCATTTTCTTTGTGGAAGTTCTCTCCCTTAAGAATGTATTCTCTTCTCTATGAGGTTTTAACATGGTCTACAAGTTGTCTTCTCTTATTAATATCCTGTCTAACCTTTATCTTTAATTTATAGATGATATACTCTCTGCATGGAAAATACTCCTTTGAGGAGTGCTATGGACTGAATTTTGTCTCTCCAAAGTTCATATTTTGGATCCCTAACCCTGAATGCAATGGAATTTGGAGATGGGGCCTTTGGCAGGTTTAGATGAGGTCATGAAAGTGGGGCCTTCTATAGGATTAAGATGAGGAAGAGAGCGAGATCACTCTCTTTCTCCATACCCACCCACTGAGGAAAGGCCATGTGAGGACACAGGGGGAAGGTGCCAATCCAAAGTCAGGAAGAAAGATCTTGCCAGACCTTGACCATGCTGGCATCCTGATTTCAGACTTCCAGCTTCCAGAACTATGAGAAAATGAATCTGTACTGTGTAAGCGACCTAGTCTGCAATACTTTATTATGGCAACCCGAGCTAAGACAAGGACTCCTGGAAATGTGATTTTATTAAACATTTCTGAAGATCAATATTATAACATGTAATAAAGCCTCTCAGAAAAGTTTTGTGATTCTCGTACATTTTTTTCCCAGCTACCAAATGCTTCAAACCATCCTTCTAAGGATGGTACAAACACTGTCATGGCTCTTTTGAGCTGTACTCATGTAATAATCTGAAAGAAAGGTTGCTAAGCGATAGCTTCCCCAAAACCTGATCTAGCTGCTGTGTGTAACTTGCGTTCTCCGGAATCTTTCTTGTCCCTCCCCTTGACTGTAGGCTTGATGGGGAAGAAATTATTTTTTGGTCTTAGTAAAATATGTTGCTCTCCTCCCAGCCCTGGCTCTCATTACAATTCTCCATTTTGCATCCTTTCCCTTTCTACGCATCATTTACTTCTTCTTAATTACATCTTTCTCCCAGGTACTTTTCCTTTAAAATAATGTTGAAAAATAAAGAATTAAATATAATCTGGTGATGCCTCAGGCCTTATCCTGGCAGCCAGTAAATCACCATGCCAGGTTTACCATTACAGTTTAACAAAATATTTGGAAGAAGAAAATGAATGTTTTATGTGTTTTTATTTTGAAAAGTCTTAGTAAATATCTTAATCTCATAATTTCCTGCTTAATGCCATAATCAAACAGTTTCATTTCCATCTTTCTCCCACTTTAAGTTTTACTGCTTACAAGGAACAAAAACGGCCAGCTTTACATTCCACAAAATCTACATACCATTCTCTCTCTCAAACAGAGCATCTGTAGGACATTTGGAGAAAGCTTTTCTCAAAAGAGAAGTTTGATAAATGCAAGTTTCCAATGTACTATAAAAATTGTGACAACAGTATCACATGAACTTATGCTATAATCATAATGAAAAATATTAATGGAATATAAATACCTGAAGTGGCTATGCCAGGAAATGTGGGGTGACACAACAAATAAACTGTATTTGATTTGCAGTACAGCAGATGGAAAAGCATAATCTGGCTTCTTATGTTCAGGTATCATTCTATAAGATAAAGAATTTTGCTTGTGATGCCTATGGTTTGGCTTTTCCTTCATTAATACAAGCTGTTTTCACATTGCCAATTTTTCTTATAAATTTCTTTTTTTAAGATAATTTTACTCTGTCGCCTAGGATGGAGTATAATGGTGCTATCTCCACTCACTGCAACCTCTGCCTCCCGGGTTCAAGTGGTTCTCCTGCCTCAGCCTCCAGAGAGTGGCTGGGATTAATGGCGCACAATTCTTGTTACCTGGCTAATTTTTGTATTTTTAGTAGGGACAGGTTTCGTTTGCCACATTGGCCAGGCTGGTCTCTAACTCCTGACCTCAGGTGATCTGCCTGCCTCGGCCTCTCAAAGCAATTTTTCTTATACGTTAATAGAATGACCTGAAAATTTCGTTCCCTCCTACCTAGGTTACTTGACATTTTTTTCTTTTTTTTTTTTTTAGAAAGGGTCCTAGTATGTGACCCAGGCAGGCCTTGGACTCCTGGGATCAAGGGATGCTCCTGCCTCAAGCTTCCCAAGTAGCTGGGACTACAGACATTCACCACTACACCAGGCTTTGCCAATTTTAATCTATAGGAGCTTATAGGCCAAATTTTAACCTAAAGTCTTCCCTGCAGTGTTAAAAATGTAAACATGTATTCCCATCCATTTCTAATATAATTTAAAAAATACTAGTCAGGTGAAACAGTGGGAGTGGGGGAGGAATAAAGAAATCTGTAACTGGTTGTGATCAATTTGTTGCAAACACCACTGTTCTTGGACCAGCCCATTTTTAATTTAAAAATGTGACTTGATCATATATTCATATACTTGACTTTCTCAAACATTTATGAAAATTTAGAAGGGTGGGTGTTCTTTATAAAAACTGAGCATTTGAGGTAGAGAGAATAAAATGGTTTGTTGGGAGTTGAGGACAGTATTTAGTTTCCTGTGTTGCAGACATTTCTCCTCTATTGAGTGAGATGTTAACTTTGTTTCTTGCCTAGTAGTGGTTCCTGGGAGAGATCAGAAATTCTGGGATAGGTCATCTGCCTAGGCAAGTCATTCACAATTCTGAGCATGCATACATCTTAGCTGCTTTTGAGTCCCCTGCAGAATGATGGTGTGGTAAGCATGAAACAGAGCTCTTATCACTCCCCTTCTAAGACTGGTGATGCTAGTCACTTCTTAACTTCCCAGTTTGAGGAAGAAAGTGAGAAGAGAGATTTTAAAAAAAAGGCACTATTGTATTACAAACCAAAATCAAACACAGATTTCCATACTAACTACCTTTCCGAAGGTAACACATTAGCTACACCATCAATCTAGCAAAGTAGGGAGGAAAATGAGCAAGGAGTGCATTTGTTTCATTAGAGTCTTTGCATTTGGAGAAGCAGACAGACAAAAAGAGAGATGTCTCAAGTTTCCTGATACAGTCAAGAATATAAATGTGTTTGATAAAATGAACATTTAAAAAACATGGCACCAGGCTATGATTCTTCTTCCTGCACACCTTAATGCCTAACTCCTGAAAGGACTTGAGACATAAGAATAACAATTTAAAAAAATTATACTTTCAGAGTCCTCTACAATGCCTCGTGGTGGATCAATTTCCATAGAAGTCTACCAAAATGACTTATCTCCATCCCAGAGAACCAACTGCAAGAGAAATAAAGAAAGAAATGCAATCTTCTAATCTCTCTATGCAGGCAGAGTAGGCTTAAGTGCGAGTCAGAAAACACCGATTCCAGTTTGTGCGCTACAACTTGATGACTTGGGCGACGTTTAGCTTCTCAGAACCTTGGGAGGTGACTTTGAAAAACAGATAATACCACACTATACAGTTCAGAGGATTACCTCAGCTTACAAACAGCAAATGAGATGCAAATGTGAGCCATAATTCGTATTTCTAAGCAGTTGAGCTGTTGGAGCCCTGATACAGCATTGGGGTTACATAGAAGTGGAGAAAATGTCAACCCAGTGATGTCATACTCCTAGGCCGGGCCCTAAGATTTTTTGGAACCTGGAGGGCTGCACTGAGCACAACAGGGAAAGCCTCAGCACCCTGACTTGGCACAATGGCA
Organism: Sapajus apella; assembly: GCF_009761245.1. Taxonomy (NCBI): domain Eukaryota; kingdom Metazoa; phylum Chordata; class Mammalia; order Primates; family Cebidae; genus Sapajus; species Sapajus apella. The sequence goes on along the minus strand of NW_022436941.1, from coordinate 17,022,095 downwards.
CCCTTAAGGCTTTTCGCTCACTCAATTCTTAATAGCTCTCTGAAAACAAGGGGGTGTTTCTTCCAGTTCTAAGCGTAGACTTTGCTATGCCTCTCCGCCCACTGCCTCATCTAGAGAAACACTCGTATCCACGATTGCACCTCGCTTTCCCTCACGCACGACTCCAGAGACGCGGAGAGAGGGCGTGGCTTAGGCTTTATATACCTTGCCAGCCAATGACCGCACCGTCTCCTTTCTCGTCAGCGATCCGACCAATCCGAGAAGGCTGGTGCAATCTTCGGCTCTACTCGGCTTTTTTCGCTGATGCGGGTAGCTGGGGGGCTGCCGCTGCTAGAGAGACGCTTTCCTTTTTAATTTTTTTTTTCATGTGTTCACTTCCGGGTCCGGCGTCGATCCGGATGCCCGAGGCAGAAGGATGTTTGACCTCCGGATAAGCGAGGCGCCGCTGTGCATTCATTCCCGGCTGCATCGGTGGCGACAGCAGCGGCTCGGGCGGCGACTCTCCGGCCAGCGGCGGCGGTAGAAGGCACCGGCGGTAGTGTAGGGACCGAATCCGTGCCGCGCTGCGTTACCTCCCTCTCTCGCTCCTTCCCCCCAACCTCGCTTGCTCGCTCCTTGCGTGGTCCTCTTTCCTCCTCCGGCCGCCGGCGGGTGTGATGTGCCGCCGCCGCTGCCCCAGCCAGCGCTGACTGACGGACTGGGGGCGCCGCCCGCGCCCAGGACCGACCCAGCTGCTCGCGGCCGCGGCTCTGAGGTAAAGCCCCCTGCGCGTCGGTGCTCGGCCGCCAGCCCCGGCCCGCGGCAGCCTCGGCACTGCCGCGGCACCCTCCCTCCCGGGTGGGGCTGGGGTCCCGGGCGGGGTGGGGTGGGGTGGGGTGCGGCGAGGGCGGCGCCGCAGGGCGGGTGTCGGGGGAGGGGTGGGCGAGGACTCGGGTGGGCGAGGACCCGGGCGGGCGGCTCGGAGGCGTGGGCCGGAGGGGGCCGCGGTCGGAGGCTGAGAGTGCGGAGGGCTGGGGGCAGCGGGGCCCGCGGGTGGCGGGCCGGGCTGGGTGCAAAAGTTGCCTGAGTGGTGTGGCGCGAGTGGGGAGGCGAGGGAGGTGGGCCAGCTGGGCCGGCGGGGGCTTCCTCAGGAGGGATTGGGAGGTGGGAAGTGTCGCCCACGGAGCTTCTTGACTGTATGGAGACAGTTACCTTCGGGGTAGGGGGTTCGGGGAGGAAGGAGGCAAGGATCGGCTGGGAGGAGGCGACGGGGCCAGCCTTCAGTTCAGGGATAAACTTCCCTTTGGAGTGTTTGTTTTAAGGGTTTGGGTGGTGGGGGACACAGGTATTTACCTGTTTCTTAGAGCTTTGACTCGGTTCAATACTTAACCAAGACGTTAGTCAAAGGTAACAAAATTACTCTGATGGTTACTCTCATGGTGCCGGTTTGTTTGTTTATCCCACATGCAGGGGAAGTGACACTGAGAAGCGTCAGGTCTCTTGGTCCACAGCCTCTACATTTCCTTTCAGCAGGATGAGGAGGGAGATGTGGGGCGGGGGTAGTTAGGCCTGTGTCGTGGTCATTCCCCTTCTCCCACCTCATGTTTTAGGGAGGGAAAGTTCAAGTGGGGGAAAGAGAGTGCCTGTGTGTGGGAGATAGCTACTGTTGATATGCTGTGTGAATTAGTTTTCAGTCTTTTGTGTAAAGTATCCAGGCTGGTCAGTGGCCCCTTTAAACCTTCTGTTAGAACATCTACTTTAGAGAATTAAAAACGTACTTATTGTTAATGATTTAAGAAAATAAGTCGTTATTTATTTTACTTTTTGCAATTACTTCTGATTCAAATGACGTTTGCCCACAGTTATAAAAGATGGTGAACTACATCTAAGATGAGATATAACATTAAAACTATATACTTTTAAAAGATCTGTGTGTTTCTTTGAAGAATATTGGCTTTCCCCGTAAATTTGGAAGAAAAATATTACAGAAATTATGAGAATAATGTGGAATTAGAAAGATGTAAAACTAGTTTAAGAAAATATTTTTCACCAAAAAAATCAGATCTGGTTTGTGACATTGTTAATAGCTTTCTTTTTTACTTTTTCTTTTTTTTTTTGAGATGTACTTAGTGCATTTTATAATTATTTACAAACTTTGCTCCAGTTGTATCTTAAGATAAATTATCTTCTTATTTTGTTTACGTTCACCTTTATATTTGCACAAAAGATAAAAATTACGTTTATGGACATTGGATGAAAGATGTTATCAAATACATTGTATGACTTTGACATACATTCTTAGCAGAATGTACAGACACTTCTGCTTTATGTTACCTTGCATTTCTGAATATGCATTAGGTAGAAGTAGTTATTAGAATGGGGGTCAGAAAGGTTAATTTTAATGTTGATATGAATGACTTTTTTTGGGGATCTTGAGAAACGATTATCTTTACTGATAATTTATTGTAGTCATCTACCCCCTTCTGCCATTCATCAGTTTAAACATTAATGCGTTGTGTAATTATTGACATTTTCACCATTAGATTTGCAAGCATTTACAGTATATTAACAAAATCTTCAATACATGAAAGACATTTATTACTTCCTTGGAAATAAAGGACTGGGTTTTGTGGAATCAAGGAATAGTTTAATTCAACTAGGGCCTTTGCTCTGTGTAAGGATGGAACAGTGAGTACAATATGAAGATGAATGAGACTCAGCACTACTTCAAGGAAGAAGCAGACATACACAGAAGTAATTCAGAGATTCCTGTGTGTTTTATTGGAGGTGCATTGGAAGCATGGGGTGTGTATGTGAGTTACTAATTTTTGACTGGGAAATTTTGAATGAATGTAGAGCTGGTAACACTCCATCTGGACCCTAACATATTTTAATGGGCAAAATGGGGGGTGAGGGGGTGGTGGTGGGAGTAGTTTTCTCGGTAAAGGGAACAGCCTGAACAAAGGCATGAGATTGTGTTATAGGACTTGTTGAACTGGAGATAAGGCTGTTGTGCCAGGAGGTCTTTGTGGGAAAAGCTATGAAAGTAGGTGGAGATCAGGCCATGAGAATGCCTTGTATTTAAAGATGAGTCAGTTTGAGGCATGAGGTCCAAACGTACAGATCCCATGCCTGACAGTAGGCAGGCAAATAAGGATAGTAAGTTTAAGGAAACAAATTATAACAAAATAGTTAATTTGCTATCATTGGCACTACTAAAGGAAAGCAGAAAAGTATATAATCCAAAACAGTCTATACATGATTTTGTTATATTTCTTTATTTGCATTTGAATATGGGTGTGTCTGGTAATCTAGTAATTGATTTTGCATGAAATCAATCCAGACTCTAAAAATGTGACTCAGGAAGAAATGAGAAGCTCTCCATTTACCTCTCTGCGTCTCCTGTGATCCATCCTGTAATTCACTCCATGCTCAGAGTAGACTTATTCTGATATAGTTTATTGGTTCAGGTATTTTTTGGAATGGGACAAGCAGTTGTTTTATTCCAAAGGGCTTCCCAAAAGGATGTATCAAACTAAATAGAAGGAATGCTGAAGTATTAAATAAGAAAACAATATATAGGTCATTGAATAGTTGTATTATCAATAGTGAGATTTGCTGTGGATGAAATGAAATGTAAAGAATGTATGTTTTCACAGAAAGTGGTTTTAATGAAGTAATAATGAAAGAATCTGTACACGGAGAAAATTGGCAATAACAGAGGGCTAAGATGAGAAACTTCACAGTTCCAGATAAATGTATGTGAGGTTTTTAAGTCATCTTAAATATTAGATGACCCTAAAACAATGTAATCCCACACTTAATCGTTGTCAAAGGAGTGCTTGGAATTAAGTATCAGTTTATAAGTGTGTGTAAAATCATGTTACAGGGAAAATTGTTTGAAGTTTTCTTTTCTTCTAATTATTCCCTTCTTAGCTTCTCTAATTATTCCCCTCTTAGTATTCAAAAAGGACTTATAACTGAATTCATGTTCCCTTCAACCTCCCAGTAACAACAATACCTCTTATAATTAAGTGCCTACTTTGTATAGAGGCCATAAATGATACTATTAAGACAACTCTATGAGTTAGGTGGTGTAACCTCCATTTTTGAGAGCAGGAAACAGTCTTCTAGAGTTTAAGTAACCCATTGAAGATGCATCTTGGAAGTAGCAGAGGGCATATTTGAATCTTTTTTTTTTTTTTTCTGGCTTCAAAGTCTTAAGCCACCAATGATCTATTTTTTTCTAATCTTCCATCTTCATCCTTTTTTTGGCCTTTTCTCAAGCATTTGACAATTAGTGCTATTAATAGAATGTGTGTGAGTGTTGGTTCTTTATGATGTGGGATTTTGTAGGTGCAGACAGTATGGTTTTGGTAACTTAAGGTGCCTCAGAGCATCACCTTTTGCAACCATATTTGGATTCTTAATAGAAATCAAGTGTGCTTTATCTATTAATGTGAAATGATTTTCAAGCACGTCTGAACTGCTCAGGAAATATGGAATGAGGCATAAATGTAGAAATATGTAACTTTTAGCGACATAGTAGAGGCTGCTGTTGACATTTTTTGTTTCTTTTTTTTAAGCTCTCTATGAAAGCTGAGATTTAGCAACTATAAATGTTTGGACTTTCCTTCTATTATGAAACCTAAAGAAAGTGTGTATTGATTTGTTCTTAGACCATAGTGATTGGTTATATTCTCTCCTACCATACTTCGTGCTTATCATCCTAGTTATAGGAAATAATTCTTAACAATGAATTGAGGTGTTTATGTATTGGAGAGATAAGATGTACTTTTTTGGTTATAGTTATAATTTATCTAAAAATTTATGGGTAAGTTATGTCCACATGGCTAAATCATGTCCACATTTTTTATAACTTTCAATAGAATGAGATACAATCTCATGATACTCTTTTTCTTAAATACAAAGTTTAATTTTTTTTCTCAAGAGTAGTAATGTGAGGTTGAAGCTGTATTCAAATTTATTACGTTTATTTAGATGACTTTGTGTTACCTGGGAGTACTTTCTTTAGCTGATAGCTACATTTGGAAAACAAGGGAAGAGAGTTACCCTGTTACTCTGCTATTATGTTCTTCATCAAAATGGAGGAAATTCATATAAAGTGCCAAGGGCTGTGTGATGCCTGCCACATAGTAGGCACTGTGTAAATCTTCTGTCCTTCATTTCAGAAGTTGCTGATTGAATTTTAGAGGGTTGATTGGTGGAGACAAGCAAAGACTCTTGGGAGCACCCTATTACAGGAGAATCTCTCTTAACTGACCTCTGCTTAACCCACTCATGAGATTAAATGATGGTCGTCATTCTCTCTGTAGAATTTGCTGACTGATGCTAATGCTACACTGAGTGACAGTAGACGACTATTTAGTTTGATCTTGAAATTTTATTCCCTCCAGTTACTCTGTACTTACCAAGAAACATTTGTGTTTGTACTCAACACACTGTTATGGCACTTGATGTTGTAATCACATAATTTAATGAATTATTATTCAGTGAACTCTGAAGATGAAAAGGTGTTTATATGAGGACCAATTGGCTGCTTCAAGATCGAGTAGCCAAAATGAATTATAGTTGAAATAGATGAGGGTGAAATATTCTAAAATGATTAAGAAAAAAAAACAAGCTAATAATCTAAAAAAAATCTGCAATAAGTTTGTTTTTCACAAGTTTGTAAAATGTCTTTCTGTGTTTAAGAAACAGAAACTGGAAATCACAGGTGTTATTTTACGGGGGTGGTTTTTGCAAGAAAAATGAAATAGAACTTTCATTGATAGACCCACACTCGAAGAAGTGGCCTTGGCTCCATGCTATAAGATTGTCTTGTGAATGCACATTTTTGTTTTAGTCGTAGTAAAATGTATAGAGTTTGTAGATGTTGAGAAACGATTTCCTTTTTAGGCTAACTTAAGAACCGTTGATTAATTATAATATATTAAAGAAGTTGTCTGCTTCTAAAATATAATCTTTCCTAGTTTACTGCCTATAGATTTATTTAATAGCATCCTTTTTAAGAGAAAAAAGATTCTGATATTCCCAGAGGTTCATTTCTCAGAGTGAATTGTTTAATTATCTAGTCAGGTGGTCAATCTATGGTTCTCACATATTTCCCAATAAGGTCCCTAACGTGATTTCATAAGCTACCTTTCAGCTTTTATGTACTGTCAGGGTTGAAGGGGTAAGCCTTTTTGTAGTTCCAACATCTCCTCAATCCAAGTAGGAATGCTGGGATAGAGGAATCCCTACTGCTGGGGTAGAGGAGATTGTTCTTTAGAAGAGGAAATTTGACATCCTTGATATATACCGGGAGCACTTGAACCTCCTGTCTCGCCTAGCTCAGTCCAAGTGGAAGGGAGAACTCAGCACAGTCCAAGTGGAAGGGAGAACTTTCAGTTGAAGGTGGAGGAAGTCCAGATTGGAGAAGGAGAGGTATATGTGGTGCTGTTTATTTTGGTGTAACTACATTGCTTGCTGAATTACAGTAGATGCTGAAATGGCATATTGAAGTATTAAGGTGTAGGGTGGGTGGCTCCAAGCTAGTACTTCAGAGCTCTGGTCCGCCTCTTCGTGATTTTCTTGGCTCTGCATCCTTTGTGTGTTGGAGTCATCCTAAGGCCAGCTGCAAGAGCAAATCTAGACATGCATTGGCCAGAGGAAGGAGTGGACCTCTCTCTCTCTGTTTCTGTCTCTGTCTCTGGAAAAGCAAATAAATCTTTTGCATAAGCCTACCAGCATACTTTTCTCTTCACATGTTATTGGCCAGAATTAGGTCACATGTACTTCCTAACTAGTTACCACGAGGGAAGTAAGGCTATCATGGTTGGTTTCTACTAATCAGGAGATACCTTCTGCAATTGGTGTTCGAATCACATTTTCTGAGTTAGATGAGGAAGGATATTTTTTAAAAATTGTGGGAAGGAAGAATTTGGAGGATGTTGGATATTAGAGAGATGATCAGTAGTGGCCACTATATCTACCTGTTTTGAGAATGAAAATAAATAATGTGTATGAATGCACTTTGAACTTTAAAGTATAGTACAAATGTAATGGATGAAAGATTCGAAAGCTGCTTCTGTGTTGCCCTCTTAAATACGGTCAGTTCTGAATTTTTTTTTCTTTATTATTATTTTTAGACAGAGACTCCGTTGCCCAGGCTGGAGTGCAGTGGTGCAATCTCAGCTCACTGGAACCTTTAATTCCCAGGTTCAAGTGATTCTTGTGCTTCAGCTTCCTGAGTAGCTAGGATTACAGGTGCATGCCACTATACCCAGCTAATTTTTTTTACTTTTAGTGAAGATGGGGTTTCACCATGCTGGCTAGGCTGGCCTCAAACTCCTGTCTGCAAGTGATCTGCCTTGGCCTCCCAAAGTGCTGGGATTACAGGCATGAGCCACCATGCCTGGCAAGTTACTTTTTTTTTTTTTTTTTTCTTTGGAGATAAGGGTTTTACTCTTGTCGCCCAGGCTGGAGTGCAATGGCATGATCTTGGCTCATTGCAACCTCTGCCTCTCAAGTTCAGCTGATTCTCCTGCCTCAGCCTCCTGAATAGTTGGGATTATGAGCACTTGCCACCTCACCCAGCTAATTTTTGTATTTTAGTAGAGACAGGGATTTGCCATGTTGGCTAGGCTAGTCTCGAACTCCTGACCTTAGGTGATCTGCCCACCTCGGACTCCCAAAGTTCTGGATTATAGGCATGAGCCACTGTGTCTGACCGAGTCTGAATATTTTGTGAGCTAAAAACACTACTTTATTTTTTTATTGGCTAACTTCGAGTCAATAAAATAGGTGATCTAAGTTAAAAGATTATAATTTTTTTCCATGAAGCTCATAAAGCTATCTAATTTTAAATTAAAAATTTGTTTCTATAAACTTGTTTAAATTTTTTTCTGCATTGTTGCCTTCCTTCCTCACCATGAAGTTGCCTATACCTTTGATTTCATCAATTACTTTGCTTCTCATATCTAGGGGAGAATAAGTACATTGAGGAAATGGGAGTTTGTTGGTCAGAAGGTTTTATTTTGAATCCTGGAATCTCAGTGAAATAGGACGAAAGGATGGTTTTCACATATTTTGAGAGCAGCAAAGATGGTAGGGGGATGGGGAGGAAGGGAAGAACCATAGAATTTTATAATTAAAATGATTCATAGGAAGATTGAAATGCTTAAGTCACACACCTGATTAGTAGAACTCTCATATCCTAATTACTAGTGTAGTACTCTTTCTGAATAAGAATTAGGAGGCCATAATAATCTTGTCTACTTTGCAGGACCATGGGCTACCACTGTAAATCAGTCAGCTAATCACCTTTAGTACAGATATGTGTGTTCTTAGGCTTTGGACAAAGTGTAGACAGAGGTTTTTAAAATAAGCAAACTGACAAAGTTTTTCAACTTACCTCAAGCAGTCAACAGTAATGACAATACCACATAGAAAGACAGACAGACAGATACACACACACACACACACACACACACACACGCACACACGCATACACGCACACACGCAATAATCTTAAACCTAGCTTGCTTAAATGAAAATGCAGAAGCAGACTGAGTGAGTGTTTGGGACAATGTATTATTTTATTTTCAAGAAAATGATGTTAAACATTTCTTTACCTTCAATATATGTAAATGAAAGGAATATATATATATATATGTGCATATATACAATACATGTATTCATAGATACATATATGTGTAGGTTTTAAGTATATGGAGTAAATCCATCCATTTTCTGTTTTTTTTTTGGTTTGTTTTTAATCCGTCTATTTTCTGAAAGTATTTATGTTAATGACAGTTGTTTATAAATGGTGAGATTTAGGATGATTTTTGTTTTTATGCTGCATATACTTCTCTGTAGTGTTTGGGTTTTCAGCTATTACTGTGCATTATGTCTACCATTAGAAAAAAACGGTAATTTTTTTTTTTTTTTGAGGAGAGTAGAATCTTGGGGTGGGAGGTGTTTTCTACCAGCTTAGATTTTAATACATAACTTTGCATTCTTTGTATATTACCTTAAATAAAGTGTACCTCAAATGTATTGACACTTTGTGTTTTTCTTTATGTTTAAAATTGGATTTATTAAAATTATTTATCTTAAAGTTTTAAGTTGAAATTGGCCATATATCTTTTGGTACATATTATAAAATAGTGAAATTCTGAATATTCTGAAATTACTGTGTTTATTTTTTAAATTTGTTTGGTTTGACTTCACGTGGGATACTGAAGTCATAGGCAGTGTATTAGACTGTGACTTTAAATTAGAGTTAAAATTATATTCAGAATTTCCTTTAGTAAACAGGGAAGTGAAAATGTTTTTTTTTCTTTATACCCAGCCTGTGTCATGTTTATTTTCTATTTCTGTGAAATACTTATTTTATATTCTCACGATGAATACTTTCAAGTGACAGGCAAACATATTAAGTAATATCATCAGCACAGAAGAGAGAAAATCCATGATATTCTATAAGTCTTAGGGTGTGCAAATTTATTACTACAGGACCTTTTAATAAAATTCTAATTTGGACTATAAAAATAGTCTAGTATTATTTTGGAGATGAAACTAGTAGGTATCAGTTATAGATGACACTGAAAAAAAGTATTTATAGATGCATATTTTTAATAAAACATTATTTTCTTTTCTACATTTGTTTTAGGGAATTTGACAGCAGTCTGACTCTCCCCACTCCAAAAATGTAAATCTTTAAATCTTAAAGATGTGGAATCTTGTGATGTCAGTTTTCATTTAAAAAATGGATAGTTACTGAGTACTTTTCCTGTCATATGAGGATCAGGATATATTGTAGCTAATGTGTCTTTATATAATTGAGATTCTGGTAATGTTTGTAGTTAATAACGTATCAATATATAATCAGCTCCTTAAGAAAATTGTTTTGAGTATTTTCTGATAGCTATTGAAAGTTGATAACTGGAATGTGTGTTTGCTTATTATTGTATGCTTTGCTGTTTACCTCAATACCCTGCCAATTAAGGTAGTTTGTTGAAGACTGAAAGAAAAATCCTGAGCATTTGGAAATGAGAATATCCAATAAGCTAAAATTAATTTTACTATACATGTTTAAAAATTTCCAGTTGAAAATTAGTAATTTTTCTGCGGTGACAGAGTAAATGAAAGAATAAAATGGAAAATTTTAAAGATAATTCCTGCAGTCCTTGCTATGGGCTGGGAATGCTGACACTTAACTAAATAGATGAGAGGAGAGAAGGGTTTGTAGAGAAAACAGTTTTACTAGTGGTTCTCCACCTAACTTCATATTACAATTTTCTTGGGAGCTTAAGAAAAGATGGATGTTGGGATCCTACCCATGCTAATTTATATTCGATAAATAATCAGTAGGACTTGGAAAGGGCCAGGGCATTGATATATTTTAGGATTTCTACAGATGATTCCAGTGTGCTGCAGGGTTGAAAATAACTAATTTCTCCTTCCTTTTACACTCTCCTCTTAGCCCTTTAAAAAAATGACTTCCTTTTATTTTCTAACTGTCTTTTTAAAATTTGGTGTGGAGGTTTGATAACACAGAAAAAATGCAAAGATAACACAGAAAAAATGCAAAGAAAATATTAGCAAGAGGATCAAGTTAAAGTAATGGCTTCTCTTCATAGCTTCATACAGTTAGTTGCTCCCCAGTGTTGGTTCCAGGACCACTCACAGCTACCAAAATCCAAGGATGTGCTCAACTCAAGTCCGTCATATGAAATGGCCCAATATTTGCCTATAACCTTTGCCATCTTCCCCTATACTTTGGATCAGTTATAGATTTCTTGTAACACCTAATACAATGTAAATGCTATATAAATAGTTGTTATGAAGTATTCTTTAACGAATAATGGTTAAAAATAAAGTCTGTACATGTTTGCTACAGATGCTTTTTTTCCTTAGTATTTCAATCTGCGGTTGGTTGAATGAATCCATGGATGCAGAACCCATAGATAATGAGGGCGAATTGTACTTAGCATACTTAGTGAGGCCACTGTATTAATTGCTCATTAGCAGTATTTTGTAAGTATAGCCCCAAAGGTTAGAGAAATTCTAAAGCTTGGAAAATTTGTTACAGGGAAATTTATCAAAAATAAATTAAGGCATCAATTCAGTTATTTCTGGAAATCCTAGGAGACCTAAGTGATGTCTTTAAAGTTATTATAAATTATAAGAGGGCAAGAAGTGTTACTAATAAAAAGTTACTCATTTTAGGTTATATTGATCATATTTACAATATCAATGGGTTGTAATTTTTATGGGCCATCAGGATAGAAAGGACCTTAAATATTATTTAGTATAAGTGTACTTTTACTCCTGTATTCTTTTTTATGCCACTGTTGATGAGGAACGGTCTCTGTTTTTCCCCCCTCAGTGGAAATATTTTACCTTAGTTATAGTATATCATGTTTATTGCATATAGTTTATATTGCATATAATCTGCAAATATATACACATAAATATACTATGATAATAGGGTTTTATAGGGTTATTGTATCTTGATATTTAAGACAAAATTGGGGTCCTTTTAGTGATTGATTTGATGTTGCTTCCTGGGTCAGGAACACCCTGAGCAGTTACAGTGTTTTTTCTGTGACAAAATGAGAGCAAGCCATTTTAGGATGAGTTCAATATGTTCAATTCAATGAACATTTTTTGTGTGGTGGCAAAATTGGATTTGGCAGTTCTATAAATTGCAAGGGTTAGATTTCTGAGAACAGCTCTGATAAGAGAATGTGGTACAGAAATTTAGCACTGAGTAGGGTTTAGAGGACATGTGTGAACCATTAGGAGACTTCTGGAATTATTCTTGATTCAGCAAAATACCACAATAAAATTGATACATAATAAAGAATAATGAGTACTATTCTGTAGGACCATAATTCCTTTTCAATAGCTCTAATATCCACAACACTCTGGAAACCAAAACTTTTTCTGTATATTTGGCACAAACTGATTTTTTTCACAAAATGTGTTCCTAGCTATTCTCTTTATTTCATATATATAAAGGTTTCATTGTGGAAATGGCAAATGTTTGATTATTGTGTGCTATCCCAGCCTTCTCTAGAGGTATTGTTAAATATATAGTGTATACATGCTGTGTCACCTGTCAAAAATCTCCAGTCATTCTGAATTCTAAGACATATTTGACTGCCTGAATGTTGGAACTGTGGACCTGAATAAACCCCTTAATAGGACTTGTCCATATTGTACTTCTCTGAGGTGGAGTTTCAGTAAGATGCTAGTAAATTTCTTTTGCTTTTTTTCTTGTAAATATAGAAATGCAAAGTGGCATTTTATTTGAATCTGTTAGTTTCTTTAACAGTTGTAGAAAGCTCTCATGGGTTTTTGACACTAAGTTATTAACTTTGGTCCTGTGGGTCCCACTGTAGTCCCAGAAGTGTTGTGTAATTAGGATGCTTGAGATGGAAAATGTTTTGGGTAACTTTGGCATACCTGAGTATTCATTAAACACTCTTTTTAGTCTTTGGGGTTATGTAATTTTACCTTTGCACGTGATAACTTCATACCGAAGCACCTACAGGCAGCCCCCTCTTTTACATATCTTGGCTTCCTTTTTTTTTTTCCCCCGATCTGAAAATGTCTTTATTTTTTAGAAAATGGATTCCAGGAAGGTTAAAAAGCAACACCAGAAGGTATGGGTGCAGAACTGGATGTAGTCATTCAAAGCATTCAAGTAAGAATATGGCAATATAAATATTCAAAAAGTATCTCTTAAGAGGTGTTCAAAACAGAATGTATAAGTCATTCCTAACTAATTTGAGCTTTATAGCATTTTCCTAGACAGGAGGGGGAAAGCAGTCAATATTTAAAAGTCCTGAAAGCTTTTTCCTTGGTTAATTACATTAGACGGTTTGCCTTTGATCAAATTCCTTCTTTTTTTTAAACATGGATAAAAGTATTACATGGGTCCACTGTTAAAACAGATATGTTGGAAATTAATTCTGGTATAATGTTTTCCAACAAAGCTTAGAAAATAAAGGTGTTGAGGTGGCTTTGGACTAAGTTTAACAGTCATCTCCTCTGCTGACAACTTCTTTGCATGTTGAACGCAACAGTATGGTATGTTCAAATTGAGCTGTATACGATCCTTTAATGTCACATAATGGTGGATATGGATCTACAATGCCCAAGTCACACAGATTCTTCAGAGCCATCAAGTACTTGCTTTCTCCCAAGCGATCCAGCCATGTGCGGCAGAAGGCAAGGGTGCCAAAGTTTTCATTGATGACATTTAACAAGTGTTTTGTTCTTGGAAGCCTTATTGGCGCATGTCCAACATCAGAATTTTTCATGTAATGTGAACATTCCATATCATTATGAACAACACCTTTTCCTGTACTACCAAAGGTTGCAATTGCATATACTTCTCCTTCCTCCATTCTTGTTGCCTCCCCTCCTTTCACAATCGGCACGGTTTTCCCAGCGTGTATTCTATATTGCCCAATTGAATGTCCATTTAGATTACGGATTGGTTTCACTTGATATGTCTTCCCATCTATTTCAACTTCGTAGGACTCCATAACTTCTTGGATGGCCTCACCAATATCACATAGACGAACATCATTTCCAGCACACTTTATTCCAGTGTTAGTAGCATCTTTTACAGCTTTTAATAATACATCATATTTGGGATTAAAAGTGATGGTAAAAGCACAGTCAATAATCCTACCACTTATATGTGTTCCAAAGTCTATTTTACAGATGTCATCATACTGTAATACTGTTGTGTCACCGGCATTGGGAGTATAATGGGCAGCACAATTATTGAGAGAACATCCAGTAGGAAATGCCAGGCCTGCATTTAATCCATTCTCTTTTATTAGCTTGTATGAACAGTCTTCCAACTTTTCACAGATTTCTATCATTGTCATCCCAGTCTTAATCCAGCTCATCACGTATTTTCTAGCTTGTCAATGTGCTTCTGCAGCTTCTCGAAAATCATTCCAAATCTCTTCACTGGCCTGATCTAATGCTTTCTTTTCTTCACTTGTAGTTCTCCAAGCAGCTGTTCGCCCATCTTGTGTGGGTGGGTATTCACATTCTTGTCCTTTGGGAAATACACCATTAGGATACAGGTCACATATTGGAACTGAGGGAGGGTCTGTTTGAACTTTTGGTCCTCTCTTCTTCTTCTTCTTTTTCGTCGTCTTTCCAGTTGCTTCATATCCATCACCATCTCCATCTTCATCATCTTCATCTCTTTCTATCCTCCAATGCTTGTCTTTCCAACTGTCTTGCTATTTCTTCCACTGAGGCTCCTGATTCTTTATCAGGTTCCTATTGCCCTGCTGCACCAGCCCCTTTGCTCTTCTTTTTCTTCCGTCTTTTTTTCTTGGCTGCTTCCTCAGCTGTAGAGGCAGCTCCCTCTTCCCTGTCGTCTGGATCCAGGTCACCATTCAGGTGGCTCCCGGAGGCTGCTGCCTCCTCCACACCCGCCATGTTGCCCGACAGAGCATGAGGGAATGAGACCAGCTTCCTTTTTTAATAATAGAAAGAAGCGGGGTGTGGTTGCAATGCCTCTGTTTTAGTTTCCTTAAACTTCCTTAATTTGTTTTTAAGACTTCATGGCAAATATATTTATATCTGCCTTGGCTTATTGTTATTATTTGCCTCCAGTTCCTATTCCCATACTTTGATTCTTCTCGTTTCTTTTCCTCTTTTTCCTCCTCCCCCACTTTGAGTTATTAATTTATTTATAATTAACAATCAGTTATACTGTTAAGTCTGTTCCATGACAAGAGTTGACACTGTTAACGTCATAGTTACCCAAACATCAGTACCCTTACATGAACCTTTTAAATTTGTGGGTTGTGCATGTACTAGGCTATGTATAAGTAGTTCTGTATTTTTATATGTTAGAAAATTATCACTGAAGTTGAGAAGAATGAATGTAACTTTTGTTATGAGAACCATGTGTGATATAGCCACTGACTTTTCTGAATGTACTTTCTCATTTAGTTAGCATTATAGGGAATGACCTGATAGATAAATTAGAAAATTGAAGCACACCCTTTTACCAAAATATATTTTATTTTAGTTTTTTTTTCTTTTAATGACAAACTTTACAAAGTAGTACTGTTTTCTCTGTGTTTTCTAAACATATCCAAATCTTTCCTTGTTGATTTAGGGCTCTCATTCTGAACCTCAGGTATAAAGTGCTGTTATGCAGAAATGTCTGCAAATCTGTTGACGAGGATAAGGTTGTTTGTCTTCCTTGTTCTCAGTCATAATTTTTCTAGTCATTTCAGTTTTTCTCTTTTAATTTGCATTCTATTATCAATTTATTAGAATTATTTAAAAATAAAAGTAACTGTCTCTTAAGTGGGGAGCTCTTGTTTAATGAAGAGAATATGTGTTTTGTGACCTCCTTTAGGGAATTTCTTTTTCTTCTGGCTCATAGCTTTGTTTTGAAGAGTTGAAATAACTGTGTAAATGACCTTTGATTTGTGGAGTGTTATTTTACCTGTAGTATCTCTTAGATCTATAAATTGCCTGTCTGTGCATAACCTTTTCTTTCTCCTTTATTTGAAAAAGTGATGATCATATTAATTAACATTCCTTAGTTTCTAAAAGGTTGTTCAGTCATTCATTCATTTGTTCACTATTTAAGAAACTTTTAATAGATGTTGACTGCTGTGTGTTACAATAGATAACAAGGAGACAGAATTGAATGGAATGACTCTTCCTTGAGGACATAAGATTAACAAATGGAGTATCTTACTGTTAAAGAGTGAAAACATTGTCCCATATCTTTCCTCCAAATTGGCAGTGAGATGTAGAGGTTTGATCAGATTCAGTTTCAATTATTTTTATTGCCATTGGGAAGATCAAAGTTTATGCAGCCTATTTATTACTTTTTTCCTGGTGATTTCACTGTTTAAAATGGCCCCCAAGCTTAGGGCTGATGTGCTGCCTAGTGGTCCTAAGCGCAAGAAAGGTGTGGTAAGGCTTATGGAAAAAATTCATGTGTTAGATAAGCTGAGTTCAGGCATGAGTATAATGCTGTTGGCTATTAGTGCAATGTTAATGAATCAGAGATATATATTAAGTGTCTCGAAAGAGAAACATACATAAAGCAAAGCTATGTTTCGATTGGTTGGCGAAAATCTTGTGACCAGAGGCTGGCCGGAACATAACTCTGTATTTTTCCTGGGAGCAGTGGTTCAGTATTTGCGGTAACTTTATAAAACATAACTGCTGATAAATCAACTGTTTTTTGATTTTCCTGAGATAAAAAAGAACATTCTTTTAAATCAGTATTAAAAGTGTACTACAGAAAGTTGTGGGTAATGGAAGTAGATAGATCATTAAGAGTCTTCGTGAGATCTTTTTGGGGGCAAGTTCATTACTGTACTTCTAGCACCTGGACCTTTTTCTGGTACATGGTAAATAGTGAATATTTAATGAAAATAAGCATTCCAAAAATTCCTTGTTGGCTTGCACTTTAAATTTTGTAGCATTGTTACGATTAGGGTTTGCAGTGTAATTTCTGATTATAGATAGTGAGATGACCTGCTCACAGAGGTTGGCATGGTAAATATTTCAGTAATATAAATTTAACCTAACCTCTGCTTGATTTTTGATTCCTGTCATTCTTAAAGATGAAGGTGCTCTTTGCTTCTCTGTGTTTATGTATAATAAATGCTTAGGAGGGTGTGCATTTTCAAATTAAATATTTCTGCTGGGTACAGTGGCTCATGCTTATATCAGCACTTCGGGAGACTGAGGAAGGCAGATTGCATGAACTCAGAAGTTTGAGACCAGCCTGGGCAACATGGGAAAACCTTGTCTCTACAAAAAATACAAAAATTAGTGTAATGGCATGCATCTGTAGGCCCACCTATTTTGAGACATGCTCATGCCATTGCACTCCAGCCTGGTGACAAAGCGAGACCCTGTCTCAAAAAAATAAAATCATAAATAAAATATTTCCTCCCCTTCCAAGTATTGAGACACATGGGCTATGACAAAGGGTATTAGAAATGGGAATGTATATTCACTTGTGAAATTGAGCATAGAAGGCATAAAAAACATTTTGAGGACCTGTGAAATAGTCATGTTGTAGTTACTGGAGAACAGTGAGATCTGAATAATTAGAATATTAATTTAATTAGACTTCCAGTAATATTTATACGTAGGAAATTTAGACTTTAATAAGGTTTCTCATTTAATAATTGACTTAATTATAACTGATTATAATATAGTATGTTTTGATGATACTCCTATGCCACAATACAGTAGCTTTTAAACTGTAGAAATACTTGTTGATTACTGACCCAGTGATACATGTACATACATTCATTTAAAGCCTACACATCTTGTTAAACATGACTTACCCTTATTACATATGCGCATTCCATTTTCTGTCCTGTTTGGTACTATTTTATTTAAAAAACTGTTGTCTGAGACCCATTAAATTGATTAAATGGGCCACTAATGGGCCCTGATCCACAGTTTGGAGAACATTGTTCAAACAAAACATGGTTATAATTTTTAAAAGATAGAAATTCCTGGGTCTTAATAGGAATGTACAAAGAGACATCCCTGAAATCAAGTTTCAAAAATATAAAGTGTTGTAGATGATAGTTTCTAAATCTTTCTGGGATAAAAAAAAGTTTCTGTAGTATGTAATTATGGAAATTGATCTCCGTTTTTGACATTACAGTTAATGATTTAGCTTTTAAAAATAAGTGTTTATTCTTTTCTTAGACAACCACAGTTGAGCTAATGCCAGAAAACCAGTAACTGGGACACTTGCTGCTAATAGAAGCATGTGATGTAACGGCTAGCCATCACATCACAAATATCCTTACTGATTTAAATTTTGGAGAAGACTGAAGACATGTATTGTAATATAATTTTTATAGAGACTGAATAAAGCATTTGAAACACTGATGAGTTGTTTCATATACTAAATTAGGAGTTTTTCATTTGAGGTAACAAGGCAGTGGGAAATCAATGCTGTAATAAGTAACATTTGACTATAGAATTTGATTTTTAAATTTCCAGTTATTATAAATTTATATATGTAAACAATATTGAATAACAGGCTAAAAATGAAAAGAATACCTATAGGAACTTCAGTGCTTAATATTGGTACAGTCTTAGACTACTTTCTCGGTTTTATCTAGTTTGCAGTCTTAAGGAGGTCAATTGGCTCTGTGAAGTCCTAAATTATTGGGCCATGTGGATGAGAGAATCTGATTTTCTGTTCTATGTTTTGAAGATTTATCAGTGGTCACCAAACTAGAAATATGCTAGTGGCCTACGTTTCTATTCATATAATCAACTATGTCTAATGTTTTCTGTATTTAGCAGCTCATTTTTGTATTTATTAGTAGATATTACTTTATCAAAATTGTAATTGCGAAAGCAAGTACATTTTTTTACATTTGTTCATTTATTCTCAAAGATAATTTTTAAAAGCATTCGTTTGAGGAATTCTGCAGATATTTAAATAAGTTAGTAAACTGAGAATAATTACAGACTGAAATAGAAGTTGTAAATATTTTATTACCATTTATTCACACGTGGTTTCATGCTGCATTAACTAAATGTATGTCTGTTATTTTTAGTAGTAGATGGATTAAGGCTTCAGTTAAAGAGGCAATATCTCTTGTAAAAATTAAAATATAAAGCAGTATAAGTAATTATTTGTGTTACAAAAAATTGTAAGCAGGGCATATTTCTGTGAATCTTCTCTCAGTAGTTTTTATTTTAATGGATGCCTAATTTTTAAGTTTTCAAGATGCATTTTTCCATTCTCTTCCTTGTTATTTTTGAATCTATAGCTTCCATGAGGGAAATTTTCAGTTTCTATCATTGACTGCCTCTGCAGGTATAATATAATACTAAGATTATTGGTAGGACTTTTTAGCAACTGGTGTAATTTTAATGTACACTCTGAATTTTGTAGCCAATTCTATTTCTAATCATATTTTTGTTTTTGCCTGACCACCAGAAAGGGCAAAAATAAATTTGCTTTGAATGGGTACTGAAACTTATGGTATATTAGTATTACATAGTTTCATTTCTAAGATTATTTTACTTCTCTCCTGATTTCTTTATGTAAATCTTTTCTTCATCCTTTTTATAGGGCCTGTATTACAAACTGCCCTAAATAATTTTTTATGACAAGGTTGGCTTTTAAATAAAGTACAGCTATTACTTAAATTTTTAGGATAGATTGCTTATAAGACTATATAAAGGAATTCAGGGAGAAAATAACAGTATGCTGTTCAGTGGTTCTTAACTTTTTTTTAGGCTCACATAATCTTTTGATATCAAACCTGTTTAAAGCTATGGATTTTCTCTTTAGAAAATTCTCGGGAATTCTATGGATTTCAGGTTAAAGAACTCCACAACTGTGTACACTATTATTGATGGAGTCTGTTTTCATTAAAAGCAAGCAAACAAAAGCAAAAACTGATTTGTAGAGGCACTTTATACTGTTAAATTTTTTGAAGTACTCTTTTTGAATTTGACAGTGTTTTTTACTTATCTTTAGGATGCAAGTTACTCATTTGTTGATAGTAGAATTAATGGGTCTATTAAATTAATGCTGGTATATAGAAAATAAACATAAGCAATAGTCTCTTGCCCGTTATTTCTAGTCTTTGGATTTTTCAGTAGCTAGAACCACTTTTAGTTATTTCAGTTTTAAAATGCTTCAGGTGGTTACTTTTATGAATTCTAAATAATAAGCATACACTTTTCTCTTTGATATTGTGTCAAATTTTTTTATTATCTTTTAATTCTCCATTAAGAATGAAATTTTATCTCACATACTCCTACTTTCCCTTCTGTCTTTAAGTGTTTTTGGTAGTTACTAAGTTTACTTCATCTATGACTTACCGTTGATGCTTCAAACAATGTTCCTACATCTCTATTTCTTGTTCTAGTGAACATTTAGGTTATCCCTTAACTCTGTACTTTGCAAGATGCAGATACTCTTGCTCCATCCTTCCTTTTACCTTACCTATTCCCCATTAACAGCTGAGCTTCTGTCAGTCTCAATTGTAGTGTTATTTTAACACTATCAAGGTTGGCTAAATTTATATTCTTTTATATGACTTTTATCTTGATTTTTTTTTTTTTTTTTGCTAAGATTGAGTTTAAAAGTTGAAAATCAGTTATCTATGCTTACAGTATTATGACTAGTTTTTGAACCAAATAATATAATGGAGTTATTTTTCTTTCCTTAACATTTTGTGGCCCCTTTTTGCTCCAGCTCAGGAAAATTTCTTTGATTATTTCATTTTCTTAATTTTCTCTGTCCTCTGTATTAATTTTTATTATTAGTTGGAAATTGGAGGTATTGGATTGTCTTTTTTTTCCTTTATTTTGTATGTCTTTATATTTTTGTTTTAAATGTTAGGATTATTTCCCAACTTAGTTATTGCTTATTACTTTTAATGCCAATTTTAAAATTATATTTATATGTAATTTTACTTCTCAAAAGCCTGTGGGGCTAATTGTTTTTAATTTTTGCTGCTGTTTTTAAAGCTGTCTTCTGTTCTTCAAATGATCTGCTTCCCCCAGAGGTTTTTTTCCTTTTCTTAAATTTGTATTTTTTTTTTTTCTTTTGGGAAGAGGGTGTTTTTCTTCCATATTGTTTACTTTCCTGATGTATCTAGTAGTACTTGATTGTCAGTTTATATTTCTGATTGAGGGATTAGGCTAATATTTTTGGGCAAATGGTTTACATTTCTTTTGCTGTTCTGCTTGCTCTGCTGTTTTTGTTTTTGTTTTTTTTTCTTTTTAAATCTCTTGGGATCCTGTACACAGATGGGGCTTATTGACTAGAAATGTTTAGAGATAAAAATAACTCATTTATTAACGTACAGTAAGTGTGCTAGGCTCAGGGATCATAAAGTTACATATAATAGAATCCTTGTCATCAAATATAACAGGCAATTATAAAACTGCATATGATATAAGAACACCCTTAGAAATTTCCAAGTCTAATCCTTCTATTTTATAATTATTAAAATGAGCTTAGACAGATTAAGTGTTTTGTTCAATGCTATACAGCTAATTAGGATCTAAATGGGATTCCAGGATTACTATGTTTCATTCTATGCTCTTTATAATAGCACATAGTCCGGCAAGCAGTATTAAAGAGGTCTGGAAGCAGCTATCAAGGATTCCAAGACCTGGGAGAATCGATGTGTTGGAATAGGATACAAATACTGGGACTTGGGTAAAAGAGAAGATTATGCTACCTTATATAAGATTCAATTTTAGAAAATCAGAGCTAGAGATTTTTCTTAAGGGCTTGATGAAGTAAGCAGCCATTTTGGAGAAGTCCACATGGCAAACTATAGGCAGCTTCTAGAAACTGTAGGCAACCTCTAGCAACTGAGGGTGGCCTCCATCTGACAGCCAGCAAAAGCTGTGGCTCTCAATTATACACTGCAAGCATATGAATTCTGTCCAGTCTGAAGGAGCTTGGAAAAGAATTTTTTCCCCACTTTAGCTTCCAGATGAGAAAGTGTCCTAGCCAATACCTTGAGTACAGCCTGAGCAGATCACCCAGCTAAGCTGTGCCCAGGCTTTGATCCACAGAGACTGTGAGATAAGAAGTTTGTATTGTTTTAAACCTCTAAGTTTTTAATAAGTTGTAACATAGTAATAGAAAACTAATGCATGTGGTCATGTCCAAGTGTATTGTGTTGTTCAGCATAGTACCATTGTATAGTAAACACAATGCTTTCTCATCTAATTTGAGAACAAATAACCTACACTCCACTGTGCCTTAAAAGCATGACCGTGAAAGTCCACTTTCTCTATTGGTTTTGATATCCATATGCATTGGTAATAAAAAATAAGTATAGTGTAGCAGTAGGTAATGTGTGTGGCACTACTGTCAAGTTATAACTATGTCACTGCAATTTATGATTCTCTGAGCAGCAGTGTGAAATGATAAGTATACCACTTATGGTCTCTGTCGCAACTATTCAACTCTGCTCTTGTAGCACAAAAGCATCCATAACAACATGTAAACAAATTAGCATGGATTCCTATACAATTTTATATATATAGACTAAACTTGGATTTCTTATTGTTGCATGTTTGTTATAAAATGTTATTCTTCTAATAATTCCTGATCCCCAATTATATGGAAATGTAAAGACTATTCTTAGGTCCAAGTTTGTATAAAAATAGGCAAATAGCTTGCAGGCTGTAGTGTCATGACTCTTGATATAGACGAACATGTAGGCATTTCTAATACTGCCTGATAGGTGCTATGATAGGGAAAAATACTGTAACATACTAAGACTTTTACTACAAAATATTTTAATTAAAATTCTAATTTGTTAAAAGTATTTTTAAAAAATAAAAAAATACGTTATTACAAGTTTATGAACAGTGACCTGAATATACTAAACTAGATGGAATAAAACAGGAAATGGCTTAGTTTCTCCCTAAGCACTATTGTCATCTATATATTTTGATTATTTTCACTTCCCAACTCATGAATGATATCCTCGTCCATTTTCACTGATTTCTTGTCATGTATCTTTATAAGAATCGTTTTGTTTTCTCAGTGGATTGCTTTACAGATATCGAAATGACCTGTTCAATTTTTGATGTTCAATTTTAAGCTAACTCATTACTTCTTTCTGCCTCTCTCTCTCTCCTAGTCTCTGACTTGGCGCTTGACTCTGGATCCTCTGTTGAGGAAGGGAATTAGGTGTTGTTTCTTCATTCATCTTTCTTCCATTCTCCCATTCATTAGCTACCCCTTGCTCCTCTAGGGTTCATGTGAAGGAATAGGAAAGGGAAAAGGCAAGAGTCCTTTATATGCTTTTAAATGCTTCTATTGTGGAACAGTTCTGGTTGTCCAGAGGTTTCATATGGACCTCTTATGTAAAATGAACCAACCCACCCACACATATTTCTGTACATAAGTACTTATATACATGCACAAGCATTAAAAGCTTTGGAGCATACACACTGAATGAAAAGTTATGATTCTTTCTGAGAAGGGCAAGTGGGATAGAGGACAAGGGGTGTGGATATCCCAAGGAATATTTTTACTTCATTGTATTATTGGAACTCTTATTAGATATAGCATGAGTTTTTTTGATATTTGATTACTTAAACATAAATGAAAAGCTATGTATTGAAAATAACATGAAAATTTGCTAAAAGAAAATTACTTCTATATCGAAAAAGTACAGAAGAGCCTTTTTTTTTTTTTTTAAGCTTCTTACAGCTAGATAGGAGGAATTAGTTATAGTTTTCTGTACCACTGTAGGATGACTATAGTTAACAGTAATACATAGTTTCAAACAGCTAGAAGGAGTATGTTGAATGTTCTTGACACAAAGAAATCATGTGTTTGAGATGATGCCTATGCTAATTATAATTACTCTGTGATCACTATATAATATGTGTATTGAAACATCACATGTACCCCATAAATATGTGCAATTATATGTCAAATAAGTAAAACTTCTAAAATAAAATATTAAGTTCATTAACTTAAAGTGGCATTAAAAAGAGAAATAATCATATTTGTGGGCAAAGGACATGAATAGGCATTTTTTAAAAGAAGACACACACATGGCCAACAGGCATATGAAAAAATATTCAGCATCACAAATCATCAGGGAAATGCAAATTCAAACCACAGTGAGATATCTTCATTCATAATGATTCTTACTGAAAAGAAAAAAAAAAATCACAGATGTTGGTGAGGATGCAGAGAAAAGGGGACTCCTATACGCTGTTGGTGGGAATGTAAATTAGTACAACCTATATGGAAAACAGTCTGGAGACTTTTCAAATAACTAAAAATAGAACTGCCACTGGATCCAGCAATCTCACTACTGGGTATCTACCCAAAGGAAGAGAAATCAATATGTCAGAAAGATACTTGCACTCCTACGTTTATGGCAACACTGTTCACAATAGCAAAGAGACAGAATCAACCTAAGTGCCATCAAAGGATGAATGTGTAAATAGTGGTATGTATATATAATAGAATACTCTTAAGCAATAAAAAAGAACAAATCGTGTCTTTTGCAGCAACAGGAGGTTATTATCTTAAGCTAGTAACAGAAAGTCAGATATCACATGTTCTCACTTGTGAGTACTAAAAATGTTTATACATGGACTTAGAGTGGAATGAAGGAGAGTGGAGACTTGGAAGGGTGGGGTGGTGGTGGGAGGGAGTAGATGATGAGAAACTGATTAGTGGGAGCAATGTACATGTTTTGGATGATGGTAAAAGCCCTCAGATTGACCATATGCAAGCTATGCTTGCAATAAAATTGTACATTTACCCCATAGATTTGTACAAAAACGAAAGTAGCATTTTAAGGTAAATTTTATAGTAGTGGTATACTGGGGAAAACATACATCTTTAAATGAAATACACAGTTTTGTGTGTGTGTGTGTGTGTGTGTGTGGAGGGGAGGAAATTGTTTTTAAAAATCATATTTTGAGGTACAGTTTACATATAATGCATATATTTTAAGTACAGTTTGATGAGTTTTGACAAATGTATATATCCATATAATTTCCTCCCAATTAAGATATAGAACATTTCTTTCCTTCAGAAAGTTTCTCATGACCCTTTACTGTCAAATTTCCCACTACCCTACTTAACTGCTGATAGGATTTCTATCACCACAGCTTAGTTTTGCTGATTCTAGAGCTAAATATAACTAGAATCATGTAATAGGTAATTGTTTATGCCTGACTTCGTTTACTCACTTTAATGTCTGAGAAATTCACCATATTGTTGCATGCATCAGCGTTTCGTTCCTTTTTAATGCTAAGTAGTCATCTATTATATGACTATACTATGTGTTTATTCTTCTGTTAATGCAGATTTGGATCGTTTCCAATTTTTTGTCTATTATAAATGAGGCTGCTTTAAACATTAGTGTACAAGTCTTTTTGTAAACATGCATTTTATTTCCTTGGGTCAACATCTAAGAGTGGCATTGCTAAGTCATAGGTGTGTATATTATAAGAAACCATCAACCTTTTTTCCAAAGTCATACAATTTTTACTTCCACCAGCACTTTTTTGAGAGTTCTAGTTCTTCATTCTTACCAATACTTGGTATTGTCAGTCTTTTAAATGTTAGCTATTTTAATGGCTGTGAAATGATATTTCATTATGGCTTTAATTTATATTTGCATGACAAGTAATGATATTGAGCACAGCTTCATATGCTTTGTATATATGCAATTTGTGTACTGTATATTCTTTGTGAAAAGAGTCTGTTTAAATCTTTTCTGTATTTAAAAAAATGGAGTTGTTCAGTGAGAACACGTGGTCACAAGGAGGGGAACATCATATATTGGGGCCTGTTAGGGGGGTGGGAGGCCAAGAGAGGGATAGCTTTAGGGAGAATACCTAATGTAGATGACGGGTTGATGGGTGCAGCCAACCACCATGGCACGTGTATACCTGTGTAACAAACCTGCACGTTCTGCACGTGTATCCCAATTTGTGTCCTTTGTAGGGACATGGATGAATCTGGAAACCATCATTGTCAGCAAACTGATAGAAGAACAGAAAATCAAACACCACATGTTCTCACTCATAGGTGGGTGTTGAACAATGAAAGCACATAGACACAGGGAAGGGAGCATTACACACTGGGTCTATTGTGGGCGGCTAGGGGAGGGACAGTGGGGGGTGAGGAGGTTGGGGAGCGATAACTTGGGGAGAAATGCCAGATATAGGTGACCAGGAGATGGAGGCAGCAAACCAGCTTGCCATGTGTGTACCTATGCGACAATCCTGCATGATCTGCACATGTACCCCAGCACCTAAAGAACGATAAAAAAAAAAAAAAGGAGTTGTTTTTCTTACTGTTCAGTTGCAACATATTTATACACACTCATATAAAATAATTTAGCCCATACTGAAGTATTTGTATTTTTTTTTAAAGCTATCGCTTGATGGGAAATGATTATTTTTGATGACTTTATTAAGATTTTTTAATGATTAGTGATTTTAGCATCTTCTAAGACATTTTCACTTACCTTAAGATAGCAAAGATTCTCCTCATTTTGGTTCTGGTATTTGTATTTAACTCTATGATCCATTTCAAATTATCATTTTAAAAAAATACATGTTCACAGAGATAGGGTTTTGCTTTGTTTTTCAGGTTGGCCTGGCCTCAAGCAATCTTCCAGCCTTGGCCTTCCAAAGTGCTGTAGTTATAGGCATGAGCTTGGTCATGGGTTGAATTTTGTCAAATGTAATCTCTTGTCTGTTGAGATGATCCCATTGGGCTGTAATGCCTGCACTTTGAGAGGCTGAAGTGGGCATATTGCTTGACCTTAGGGGTTTGAGACCAGCCTGGGCAACATGGCAAAACCTTGTCTGTACAAAAACCGAAAACATTAGCTGAGCGTGGTGGTGTGTGCCTGTGGTCTCAGCTACTTGGAGGCTGGGGTGTGAATATTACCAGAGCCTGAGGAAGTCGAGGCTGCAGTGAGCTGTGATTGTGCCACTGCACTCCAGCCTGGGCAACAGAGCAGCAAAAAAAAAAAAAAAAAAAAAGATTATCCCTGTGGGTTTTCTTTTTTCTGTTAGTTTGGTGAATTGATTTAAAATGTTAAGTCAGTCCTACACTTCTAGTATTAAACCTTTTTTGATTATTACTTGTTAAACTTTCTACATATTTGCTTATGTTGTACATAGAATTTTTGTATCTATGCTCATGAGAAATGCAGGTTTAATTTTCTTTGCATAAATTGTTTTTGTCAGGCTTTTGTGTTAGGATTGTGCTGATCTCACAAAGTAGAATGATTATTCCTATGTCCTGAAAGAGCTTTAGATTAGTATTACTTTTTCCTAACATTTGATAAAATTCACTGGTGAAATCATCTTTCTGGGAACATTTTTTAATAGATTAAATTTTAGAAATAGATGTGGAACTTTTGATATTTTGTTTCACTTTGTATCCCTATGTTACATTTTTCAAGGAATTTGTCCATTTCATCTGTATTAAATTTATTGGCCTAAAGTTAGAGTCCTTTGTCCTTTAGTATTGATAGGATCATTTCGATATCTCTTCTTTCATTCTTCTTCTTGGTAATTTGTATATTCTCTTTTGTTCTTGATCATTTTTGCTAGGGGTTACAAAGTTTGTTGACCTTTATCAAAAATCAGCTTTTTGTCTGTTTTCTCTATTGTGGTCTATTTTCTGTCTTATTGATTTTCTTCTCTGGATAATTTCTTTGGAAATTATTGACACTTCTGCTTTATCCAGTTTGCCATTGAATGTATCTAGTGAAGGTTTTCATTTCAGATATGACAGTTTTTATTCAAGGGTCTCTTTTTTCCCTTCGCTCTGGTATTTATCCATTTATTAGCTGAGAATTCCTGTTTTTGCTCATTAAGACTATATTTTCCTATATGTTTATAACTATTAGTAATAACTATTGAAGTACTTCCCCAACTCTTGTCTGATTTGCTCTTTTCTCTAGCTGTTTTAAGGAGAAAACCCAGATCACCTATTAAAAACTTCTTTTCTAATATAGGCCTTTAAAGCTTCTGATTTCCTGCTAAGCATTAGAATTGCAAATTAGATTTTTTTTCTAATTTCTCTTGTGATTTTTTTTTTCAACTCATGAATTATTTAAATGTGTGTTTAATTTTCAAATTTGGGGACTCTTCTAGATGCTATATAGCTATTGATTTCTAATTTAATTTGTTTTTACTTTTTATTTTTTTGACACAGAGTCTTGCTCTGTCTCCCAGACTGGAGTGCAATGATGCGATCTTTGCTGACTGCAAGCTCTGCATCCAGGTTCAAGTGATTTTCCTGCCTTAGCCTCCCTAGCAGCTGGGACTACAGGCATGGCTAATTTTTGTATTTTTAATAGAGATAGGGTTTAACCATGTTTGCCAGGCTGATCTTGAACTCCTGACCCCAAGCTGGGTAGCCAGCTTGGCCTCCTAAAATGCTGAGATTACAGGCATGAGCCACCATGCCTAGCAATTTCTAATTTAATTCTATTTTGACCAGATATACTTTGTAATATTTTAGTTACTTGAGATTTAAATTAAAGCACACATAAGATCTTTCTTGGTGAGCATTGAAAGGAATTTTATTTTGCAGTGTTTTATAAATGTCAGTTAGTTCAAGGTAGTTGATGGTATTATCTAGATCTGCCATATACCTACTGATATTTTTTCTTATACCTTATTGATTACTGAAAGCATGTGATTAAAATATTTTTAATAAGGATTGCCTTTTTTCTTTTTAGTTTTGTTATTGCCTCAGTTTACTCATACATATTTATTGTTTTTATGTCTTTCTATTGAATTCATATTTTTATCATTATAAAAATGATAAATTTTTATAATTTATTATATAGATTATAAATAAATTATAATTTATTATAATCCGTAAATTTGGAGATAATCCTTCGTTTTGATGTCGAGTTTGTATGATAATATAGCCTCACAAGCTTCTTATATGTGCTCTTTACACAGTATATCTTCTTCTATTATTTAACTTTCAATCTATCTGTATATTTGTATTTGTTTATTTATTTATTTTGAGACAGGGTCTCACTCTGCCGCCCAGGCTGGAGTGTAGTGGCACAATCTTGGCTCACTGCAACCTCCACCTCCCAGGTTCAAGTGATTCTCCCACCTCAGCCTCCGGAGTAGCTGGGACCACAGGTGTGCACCACCACTCCCGGCTCATTATTTTTGTATTTTTAGTAGAGATGAGCTCTCACCATGTTGCCCAGGCTGGCCTTGAACTCCTCAGCTCAAGTGATTCACCTACCTCAGCCACCCAAAGGGCTTGGATTACAGGTGTGAGCCACTGCTGTATCTTTGTATTTAAAATAGTTTCTTGTAAACAGTTTGTAGTTGAGTCTTGTTTTTTTATATAGTCTGACAGTTTTTGCCTGTTTGGGGGAAAATCTGGTCTATTTCATTTTATGTGCGTTTTAAAGTCCACTGTGTTGCTATTTGTTTTCTTTTGTCTTGTATGTTCTTTCTCTGTTGTTATAACCAAGTAATGTTTAATCTTCCATTTTATTTCTTGTCCTGGTTTTTTTTAGCTATTCCTATTGGAACTCATTTTTTATTGTTTGAGCTAGGTATTAAAATGTGCATTTTAACTTATCATTGGCTACCTAGAATTAATGTATAACCACGTAATTCTTCACAAATATAATCTTTTTCCTGTTTTCTTTTTAATTTATATAATGAATAAAAATTATGTGTATTTATTTATTGTGTAGTACATATTTTGAAATATGTATATGTTGTGGAATAGCTAAATAGAGCTCATTAACATATGCATTACCTCACATTTTTTGTGTGTGGTGAGAACACTTAAAATCTACTTTCTTAATAATTTTCAAGAAGGAGTCTTAAAACAATGTAATTCCATTTACAACTACCCCTCCTTGCTATTTATGTTGTCATATATTTTACTTCTACCTGTGTTATATATGACATAAGAAATTGTTTATGCTTTAAATGGTAATTTATCTTTAAAGGAAATGAATACCCATGCATTTCCTAGTTTCAGCGCTCTAGATTTCTTCTTAAAGTTTCAAATTTCTGTCTGGTATTATGTGATTTACTTCAGCTTAAAGGACTATTTAAAAAGCATTTCTTGTTGTGCAGGTCTACTTGTGACCAATTCTCAGCTTCCCTCATCTAAAAATGCCTTTCTTTCTCCTTGTTTTAAAGAATAACATTACTGAATGTAGAATTCTGAACTGATCAACACCTGTGGGAAAAAAAGAGGAAAAAGAATTTTAAGTTGAAAGTTTTTATTCCCCCTTTCATTGCTTTGAAAATATCCTTCCCTTTTCTTTTGGGCCTCCATTGTTTTTGATAAGTAGTTAGTTCCCCTGTATGTCAAGTTTAGTTTTTTCTCTCTCTGCTTTCAAGATTGTTTAAATTTTTGGATTTTAGCAGTTTGACTGTGATGTGCCTAGATTTAGTTTTTTTAAAAATTTATTATGTGATTATTGCTGAGACAATTTGTAGGTTTTTGTTGTTTTGTTTTATTAAATTTGGGGAGTTTTCAGCTATTATTTCTTCAATTTTTTTTTTCTGTCCTCTTCTTTTTCTTCAGTTAAATAGGACTCATAGCTATTTATTAGTGTTAAGTCATGTCTTCTAATTCAAACATCAGGGTCATCTTGGGGTCTGTCTCCTTTGACAGCTTTGTTTCTTAGCCATGGGTTACATTTAATGCTGCTTTGCATGTTTGGTAATTTTTAGCAGTATTGTTGAGAGTCTGGGTTTTTGTCTTTTTGAGACTTAAGTTTTGTTCTAGGATGCAATTAATGTGTTCAGAGCTACTCTGAATGCTATCTAGGTTTAGTTTTAGACTTTAATTGGGACACTCTAGAGTAGGCCTTTACTGTTGGGTATGGTCCTTACTTTTGAGAGTTTTTGTGGCTTCCGAGCTGAATGCCTGGGATATTAGTGAGGTTCTTCTATTGACTGAATAGGAACTTTAAAGTTTCTCAGCTCTGTGAAGCTTCTAGTATTTCTATTCTTCATTTAACATTGTAGTAGCTATTTTCTGCTAGGTTTTTCAGACTATTCCCTTGCACACATGTAGCCTAGCCTTCTGTCCTGCTACCACCTTAACCTACCCCACTACAGAACTACTTCATTTTTGATTCTATGTACTACAAATTCCATTCACTTCAACAGCTGCATATTCTGATCTACGATCACTCTGTGTTGCCTGAGGCCTCCTTGTGCTGTGGTTGGGAAATTGCTCCTAGCCAGAGAGCTTGGATGAAGGTGAGACTCACCTTTTGTGTTTTTTCTCAAGGATCACAGTCTGTACTGCCTATTGTTTGATGCCTAAAAACAGATGCTTTATATATTTTGTCCAGCTTTCTACTTATTTACAACAGGAAGAGATGTTCAGTATAGTTACTGTGTCATGGCTGGAAGCAGAGTAAACGGAAGCTTACAGTTGCATCTGCAAATAAGAGTATGGCAAATAAAACAAACTTCATAAATAGATTGAGTGTTAGGAGTAATTGTGGAATCCTAATTAGGGAAAAGGAGTCAGGCTGGTGGGGGTGGGGGCCTGTAAAAAGAAAATCCTGGACTTTCTTCATGGTCCAGGACACATAGCCTTTCTGCAGAAAAAACTCAGAGTCTCCCTGTGCCCAGCTTATCACCAGACCCTCTGCTGATAGAAAAATACTGGTTAGCTCATTGCAACCTTGACATTATCAGTACTGCACGTAGCCCTCTCCAGCACAAGAACGATCCTATATAATCCCCACCAAGCCTTTGTCTCTTTTCAGTCAGCTCCTCTCTTGCTGATATGCCCATTGCTTTCCTGCAAAGTGTTTTCCTACTTTTTTTTTTAATAAGTCTGCCTTTCTTTACTGTCTTGGTAAATTCCCTTACTGCCCACACTACCAGCCCCAGGTAGTCACTACTTGTAACAGTAATTGCATATTTGGGGAGTTGCTAAAAATTAATCAGAAAATACTGTTTGTTACAAACCTTGTGGATGCATTATATAATTAGAAAAGTTCTGTAATAGGAATAAGCATTTGATATCAATCCTTGTTTCTTCATTAGTGACTATATTTTGAAATAATAATTTCTTTAATAGCAAAGAACAAGAACCCACTCAAATTGTTCAAACAGAAATAGGGAAATTGCATAAGGATGCAGAATTACCATAGAAAAGTAGGGAAATCGTGTAAGGGTGCAGAATTACCACAGAATTGAGGTAATTCCCAGAGAATATGAATGGGGAAGACTCTTCCAAAAGACTTGAAAAATATTTTGAGTACTGTTTGTCTAATTGAGATAATTTTAAACTGAAAGGTTTATATTAGCGAATATATATTGATTTATGAAACATAATTTTGTCCCTTTTTTAATTTTTAAGAAGTAATTGAATATGTGATTTCTTTGTTTTATTTTTGTCCTATCTTTGGTATTAAAGTATATAAATAAAGGATAATGATTAACTTAAAAGTGTGTACTGTGGTTTAATTTCAATGGGCATCAACAGATAGCAGTAATTCTTGCCTAAACTTTTGTTATCTAATTTCCCAAACATATATTTTAAAATTCTTAGTTGACTAATTTCCTTTTCTTAATATTCTAGCTCTCTATCAATATCAGCCCACATCATTGAAAAGATAATTTTGAAGACATGTTTTGCTGAAAAGACAACTGAGAAAAATTTTACGAATGGGATGAACATGCTCCAGTTAATTGACTACCTACTGCAATTTGAATGTTAACATTACCCATCTGGTACAGTTACCTAGTGATGTACCTATTTTCACAATACCCTATTTCAGTGTGCTTGTCTTGATTAAAGAATTCAAAGTGGAGTACCGCAAACTTGATATGGAAAATAAAAAGAAAGACAAGGACAAATCAGATGATAGAATGGCACGACCTAGTGGTCGATCGGGGCACAACACTCGAGGAACTGGGTCTTCATCGTCTGGAGTTTTAATGGTTGGACCTAACTTTAGAGTTGGAAAAAAAATTGGATGTGGCAATTTTGGAGAATTACGATTAGGTAAGACTATTTTGTTTATTCCATTATGTTAGAAGCACTTTAAAAATTGGAAGATACTTTTTAATGAAAATGATTTAGTATATAATTTGTTTAGTTGTTTAATGGTTGTGGTAATTTTAAAGAATACAGATGGTGGGAATTTCTTTTGTGCTTGTATTTTCATGTGTAAGAAATTCTCTAGTATAGGAATGTCTACTTTAACCATCCAGAGATTAATCATCCAGATTATGAGAAAACAAACAAAAAGGCCCAGTAAGCTGAAATAGCTTCCGGTAAAGCCTTTGCAGTTTTCTTTAGGAATGATATTTAGACTACTTTTTCAGATTCAAAAATGTTTAGTAATTGATCACTTTTGGGGCATGGGTATGGCTTAAAGTCAAGTTAATATATTGAAACTGCATACAATTAATGAATTTACATCATTGTAATTTAATTTTTTTTCTTTCTACCCTTTCTTTTGCTTCAAGTATGTCTGGATTCCATATTCTTAACAAGTGGCTCAGTATTGATTCAGGTTATCATAATTAGGGGAATTTGAGAAATGCTGGTCTAATTAAGTTTCCTAATTCTATATTCAAGGCAGTTGGAACTCAGTGAGGGAAAGTTAATTGTCAGATGTTCACAACAATTTAATGGCAAGCTCATGATCAAAATTGTAGGTCTTTTAACTCCTAATACAGTAGTGATGTAGGTTTTTCATTGCAGAAAACCAAGAAGGAGGGTGGTGTGGTTATAATGGTTGTATAGAAGTCAGTATTCAGGTACCATGAGGGCTCTGGTCAGTGGACCACCAAGAGTGAACTTTAGATGTAAAAAGAAAATTTGACTTTACAGTTTCTCTTAGATTCAATCCTGCTGCTAGAAATAAATCCAATTGTATGTTTATCTACTCAACTACTACTCATTTTCATCTTGTGAAGTACCCTAATCTGTAGTTACTCCTTCATCTTAATAGTTTTGTGTAGTTGATATACATTAAATATTTGAATGAAGCAAGCCAATAAAAGGCAATTATATAATTTATATATTGTTGTTACATGATGTTGCCGGCAGACTCTTTCATATGTAGTAGGGATTCAAATAAGGGGCAATGTTTTATGTTTTATTATTTGAAGGATATTGAATTAGATACTTTGAAATCCCTAAATTGTGTCAGACTTTGGAGTTAGAAAAAACATTATTTACTTGTTTATAATCTGTTCTTGTGTATAATTCTCAGCAACATCCAATACCTATTACATATTTATCATGTACCAGGCACGATTAGGCATTGATAATATTCTGGAAGAATATAAAAATAGT
The DNA here is from genome assembly GCF_009761245.1 of Sapajus apella. Lineage (NCBI taxonomy): Eukaryota > Metazoa > Chordata > Mammalia > Primates > Cebidae > Sapajus > Sapajus apella. The sequence goes on along the minus strand of NW_022436941.1, from coordinate 16,988,233 downwards.
GCCTTATGCAGCATATAAATCATTTAACCACTCAGGCCCTCAAATTTCTCTTTATATTGGGATTATTTCCACTCCTAGGTTACTGTGATGATCAAATTTAGATAATATTGTGAAAAGACTGACACTATACTTGCGTATACTTTGGCCATTTTTATTCAAAATCTGCTTCATATGGTTTATTTCAGAAAAACTATACACATACACAGATATATATGTATTTGTGTGAATATACACACACACCCATATACACACATGTGGCATGAGTATATAGGTGTGTGTGTGTATTCACACAAAGCTTGTTGACCATTTTAACAAGGACAATGTGAGAATCTATATGTACCATACTAAAACAGCAGTAAAACACCCTTTTCTTTTGCAGTGTGTGAATAAACAGGAATAGGAATATGATGGCTTCTTAGTATATCAATCTGTCTATCCTACCTATCTAATCTATCTATGGGTCTTTGGTGTATATATACATCTGTATATATTTATGTAAATTTATTTGAGTGTATTGTCTCTGCATCTGTGTTTTATGTATTCTTAAAAGATACATATGATATGTAGTTATAGACTAATCATTTTATTCTTCCTTTTTCATAGACTACTAAAAGAGTATTTTACTGCTTTTCAAAAAGCCCCAGATGGTTTATTTGTTAAGAAAATGTTATTGTGAGCATTATTCTTTCTATACCTCGATAAACACTAACCTTAAAAGCTCGTTTATATTCTTAAATTACTTTCTTTAAAACCTCATTAATAGATATATCTTGAACATTTGATTTCTGGTACTGAAATTTTATGTGGTTTATATTGGGTAAGAAAGACTATAAGTTACACATGTTATAGGTAAGTGATTTTCAGTAAGGGTGCAATTGGTATTTTGGGCTGGACAGTTCTTTTTGGAATAGAAGACTGTTCCAGACATTGCAGGCCATTTAAAACTTCAGACCTTTGGTGCTTGGCATGGTGGCTCTAATCTATCATCCCAGCACTTTGGGAGACCGAGGCAGGAGGGTGGCTTGAGGCCAGGACTTCAAGACCAGCCTCCATAACATAGTGAGAGCCTGTCTCTACAGAAAATTAAAAAAATTAGCCAGGTGTGATGGTGTATGCCTATAGTCCTAGCTATTCAGGAGCCTGAGGCAGATGGTTCACTTGAGCTCAGGAGTTTAAAGTTGCAGTGAGCTATGATTGTGCCACTGCACTCTAGCCCTGGTGACAGAGTGAGACACCGTCTCAAAAAAAAAAAAAAATCACGAGATTAAAAAAAATTGGTAAGCATTTAAAATAATAATTTAAATTATGTTTATTTATTTTTAAATTGTATTTAAATACATGTATTTATCATTTTTATCTGGATTCTGTTTTTATTTTAAATTGAACAGGGCCAGGCGTGGTGGCTTTAATCCCAGCAGTTTGGGAGGCCGAGACCAGCCTTACCAACATGGTGAAACCCTGTCTCTACTAAAAATACAAAAATTAGCCAGGTATGGTGGCACACGCCTGTAATCCCAGCTACTCGGGAGGCTAAGGCAGGAGAATCACTTGAACCCGGAAGGTGGAGGTTGTGGTGAGCTGAGATCGTGCCACTGCACTCCAGTCTGGGCAAGAGAGTGAAACTCTTATCTCCAAAAAAAAAAAAAAAAAAAAAAAATTAACAGTCAGGCTTGGTGGGGCATGCTTGTAGTTCCAGCTAATGGAGTGGCTGAGGTAGGAGGATCACTTGATTCTAGGAGGTTGAGTCCAGCCTAGACAATGTAGTGAGATCCTGTCTCTAAAAAAATGAGAAGAAATAAGGAAGGTGAATTGATGTGCAAATGTTCCTCAACTTAAGATGGGGTTACATCCTGATAAAACCATCTTGAGTTGAAATATCTTGTTCAAAATGGGCATTTTATAGACATAATGACATTGAAAAACTCAAAACACAATATCCAGAAAATGCTGGCAATGCAGTTCGCTGTAGAATATTGGTTGTTTAGCCTCATGATTGTGTGGGTGACTTGAGAGCATCACCTCACTGCACCTGCCCAGCATTGAGAGTTAGTATCATACTACTTATTGCTTATTTTGATCTTATCCAGGAAAAGATCAAATTTCAAAGTATGATTACTATTGAATGCATACTGTTTTTGCAACATTATATAAAGTTGAAATATCTCAAATTGAACCGTCGTAGTTGAGAACCATCTGTTTTTGTAGTTTTATTTTATGTGTTGGTAGTAAGGTTTGCATTCTTTATTGGTAGATGTATTTCTAGTTTGGGCAGTCAAACTCCTAGGAATGTTTTTGATAGTCACTCAATAAGACCAAACATAGCTAGCTAAAATACAGGGTTGATTGTATTATATATGTGTTTTTATTTTTCTGTATATTATGATGTTTTGACATCTTAAAAAATTTTTCTGGCTGGGATGAGATTGCCCCTCCAGGGGTTAACCAATTTTTAGAGTTAACAAAAAACTCAGTTGGGAGCATGCCTTTTATATGCACACTAACCAATCCACAGCCCTTTTCTATCTGGCCCATACACCCAGGAGGCAGTATTCTTTTACCTAATCATCCCTCCAGGGCCAGGTACCTGGCAGCTAGAGACCCATTATTATAGCCCAAGGGTCACTGGTATTATTCAAACTGAGTAATCCTTAACCATTTACCCTGCCTGGCTTTGCCTTACCCTTGGAAACTCCAGTAAATGCTTGGCCTAGTTACTCTGCTTGCTCTTGTTTTCTGCCACCTAACCAAAACCTAGTGCTTCCCCTGTGACCGTGTGTGGCATGCAGTGTGACTTCCTCTCCAGAATTTGTAAGTATAATAACCTTTATTTTTGTAGAGACTTTCCTTTGCAATCTGTGGCCACATCTGACTATAATATAAAAGAGCACAGGCCGGGCGTGGCGACTCACTCCTGTAATCCCAGCACTTTGGGAGGCCGAGACTGGTGGATCATGAGGTCAGGAGATCAAGACCATCCTGGCCAACATGGTGAAACCCCGTCTCTACTAAAATATAAAGAATTAGCCGGGTGTGTTAGCTCACACCTGTAATCCCAGCTACTTGGGAGGTTGAGGCAGGGGAATGTCTTGAACCCGGGTGGCAGAGGTTGCAGTGAGTCAAGATTGTGCCACTGCACTCTAGCCTGGTGACAGACTGAGACTTTGTTGCAAAAAAAAAAAAGCACAGAAGAGAATGTTACTTATTGCTTTATGCATAACCATACCTGAAATAAGATATTGTAACTTTTGACGTAATTAAGTATACCACAGGAGCTTCCATAACATCTCTTATTTTTGTTTTTTTGTTTCTTATTCCTACAAAGCTAATAACACCTTATTTTCTTGTTCATATTTGATAATTGCTTTGTTGAAAATTTTGCAGGCTTTACAGTATATGTATCAAATAAATATGTAGATTTGGATGGGCTCATTATTTTCATGTTTATTGATTTTTCTACTGTTTCTAACTGAAGCTATTATAAAACTTATCAAAAATGTAATAACTAAGGAATAGACTGTAAAATGGTAACAAATAAATCCAATATATAGTGGTTTCAGGCAAATGGCTTATTTTTATTTTACATGACACCGACCAGAGGGAGAAATCCAAAGTGTCAAGGTACCTCTGCATCCTTAATATGTGACTTCAGTCTCTGTGCACAAGGTGATTGCTTTAGATGTTTCCATCTCCCAGCCGGCAAGAAGAAAGAAAAAAAAGGGACAGGAGCATATACATTCCTTCCTGGAAGTGAGGAGGAACATACCTAATGTTCATTGACATCCCGAACTTAGTCACATGGCCACACTAAGCTGAAGAGAGGCGGGAAATGCCTTAGCTGGGCATCCGTTTTCAAGCTTGGGCATTCTGTAGGGGGAGAATGGCTATTGTTGGGTAAATAGTTGTTCCTACTGTAAACATATATATACATGGATTTTGAAGAACATGGTTTCTGATAATTGCCACCTCAAAGCCACAAAATCGGTAAAACTATATTTTCAAGTTTAAAATGTATGGCACAGTGCTTTACTGGAAATGTCTTTTAAAATTAGATTAAAACATCGCTTAGGTGGCACCAGTTTACTTAGATTTTTCTTTTAACGGGATTCTCCCTACATGCACATTCTCTCCCTTTCACTCACACCATACATAAACACGTATTTTGTGCATCATTTGTTTGTTTATGTGTATAACAAATACTGACTAAAAGTCAACTATGTGAGGCTGTGGCTATGCTAGGTGACAAAAATGCACTCGTGTTATTGTTTAATCTTTGTTCATGTTTATAATGGTGACTTTCAGCAAAATGTCTAGTATTTAAAAAAAAGATAATACTTTTAGGATTTAGTGCTTTCTGTTGTGACTTAAAAGGTAGACATTGGAACATATAAAAGCCAATAAAAATGGTACTTTTAGAGGCATTTGGCATATTTTGATTCTTTGAGATCTGTATTTAACCTAACTTCTTGTCCTGTGAAGTTTTTTCCCTGTGGACTTGTGAATAGACAACATATACAAAATAGTTATGAAAGGATAATAATATGTTTGGGATATTCTGTCTTGGAACTCAAAACCAGAATTGTCTCTTTGTTAATTAGACAGTTCTTTGAGATTAAGTTCTTCATTGTGAATACCATTAAATTATTCACTATATAAGGTTACTAGAAGGAAGCCTAACTTTTCATATGTAAAGCATTTTTGAAAATGTGTATGGAGGTACATCTAAATGTTGAAATAATTGACTAAAAATATGAAATATTCTGTCATTTAAAAAATATGTATATAGGTTCAGTACCTATATGAATAGAGCTTAAAGTTGACCACTTTTGGAACTTCTATTGAATTCCATCCTTTTTGCCAACTGTGTTGAGTTTATGACACTTCTATTACTTAGTGTTAATATGAATATTTCTTTTTTCCTTTTATTTTCACTCAATTTTGTACAATAAGGAGAAAATTCAGAAAAGTATTACAATATTTGTATAAAAAGCTGGAATTTTGCCTAGAAGTTTTACTACCATTCATCAGCTGCTGTATGGAAGGAGGTTTGGGCTATGATGTTGGAAAATCACATGTGTCAAAGTTGATGATTACTTCTTCTGTGTTCAGTAGCCAGTGTGATTAGGGCCATTTACTCTTACTGTTAAAAAAAAAACAAAAAACTATTGTTATTCTATTTTCTTCACTATAAAAGTAATACATGCTATTTGAAAAAATCCTGGAAACTCAGAAATCATGTTGTACTTTTTAAAATTCTTTTTAATATACTTCACATTAATCAAATTATCTTCATATACTTAGTGCTTCCAAAATTCTCCTTAGTACTCTACGTTGACTACAGATGCTGACCAATTGGAATTTTCTAGATTATTTTTGATTTGCCAATGCTAAAGATTATTGTAATTCATTTGAATTCTTTACGAGTTAGTGATATTAAATCTCTGGTGATATTAAATATTTAATCAAATCTGTATAAAACCTTATGATCCATATATATATATTGGAGATGGAATCTCACTCTGTTGCCCAGGCTGGAGTGCAGTGGCACGATCTCAGCTCACTGCAACCTCTGCCTCCCAGGTTCAAGCAATTGTCCTGCCTCAGCCTCCTGAGTAGCTGGAATTACAGGCATGTGCCACTGCACCTGGCCATGATCTTAATTCTTATGCTCTGAAAGTCCTTAATATATGGATGTGTATTTTTTCTTGTTTTATAGCTTATATTTAACTCTCAAGATATTTGGAATTAATCTGGTTAGGGTGAGGCGCCAATAACTATTTTTGTCCTCAAAGTGTGTAGTTTATCAGAGCCAATTATTGAATGTTTTAAAATCTTATTTCATTTTCTTTCAGGTATTTTAAATGTATTTAATACATTTACTTGATTAAATATGAGCCTTAGTAAGATTACATCTCATAATAATGATGGATTTAAAATGAAATGATGGATTTCATGGTTGGGAGAAGAATTTGGTATTCTTATATAGGAGTCCTGGTTTTGAAATTTTTTAAGCATTCATTTGACAATTGATTACTTTCTAAATTATATACAATATTCCAATGAAATCAGAATCTTACCATTTTTGTAAGTGGGCTGTTAATATCTGTAGTATTTATTCGTATCACTTTCTACTTTGAATCTCGGCAAAATACTAAATGTATCATTGAGTTGATAGTAAGCTTAAATATTTCCTTGTTAATTTTTTTTTGGCGATATAGAAGCAAAAACCCATGCTTTAATGAAATGTTTTATGTGCTTTTTTTTCAGAGTACAGTTTTATATAATGTATCTTTAAAATAAATTACTGGCAGAATCTGATTTTTTATTTCTTTTTCAAGGGAAAAATTTATACACAAATGAATATGTGGCAATTAAGCTGGTAAGTTTCTGTTTCTTAATTATTTCCTTGTTACTTTTCAAGTTATTAACTTATATTTTAATCGTTTTTAATGTCATTTATAATTTTGATATTTATTTGAAAGTTATATATGCATAACTAATCTTTTGTTGCTAAGCTCCTAACATCATCTTGCTCTTAAAGTATATGGTAATGTGTAGGACATTCATGTTTGTCTGTACCACAAAAACTCAATCCCTTTACTTTGGCAGCATCACAGAACTGAAGTTTTGGATGATGGCCCTATTTTTAATTTAGGGAAGGAATTTTAATTAGATAAAAATTAATGAGATTTTGCCTTCTGATTCAAACATTTTGATAAAACAGAAGTGTTCTTAGTATTCAGGATTATATTCTTTGAAAACATACTGCCAGTTCTGAAATTTCTTTTTAAATTGATACTTCATATGTATGGTAAAGCTAGCTATTGCTTGGCTTTCAGGGATTCAGAAATGCTTGATGCGGTAGGCGATAGATAACAAAGAAAGCAAACTCCCGTGGGATTATTCTGAAGTCTTCAGTGTGCATAGAATGACAGCTGCAAAGCAGAGAGAGATCGCTTTTGGAAGAATTGGGATCTAGAAATTATTTTTGTAAGACGTATTTTTTCTGGTACAACTTTTCTGTCTGGTTTGCCAGCCAGGTTTTCCTGAGGTTTAGCATGGCTTGGTTTTCTCTGCCTTTGTCAACCTTGTTTCTGTCAATATAACCTCTGTTATTAGGGTAATGTGAAATGAATATATAAAAGAGACTATTAGGAGAAGAGGCAAATGGGAGGAAATACAAAAACTCTACTGTAGTAACTTTATGAGTATAGACCAAGTTTTAGTGTAACAATTGTTGTTTCTTCACTGGAAAATAAAGATGTACAGTAGGGTTGCAGTGCCGTCAGGAGAGACTGGCTGGCTGGTATGTTGCTTTAGACTAGCTTTTACTTAGATGAGTCCATCTTAGTATTAAGATCTGGTTCTTGGCTGATGAAACAAAACCTGGTTAGGCTATCAACAATTGTCAGTGTTTCTTAGAGGTGGATTCACAGTAATCAGTTCACACTATCAAGCTCTCAGAGATTCAGGAAAGAGTGAATTTCTAACTAATAATGAAGTATTTTACTATTACAGGTCCAGAAAGCCCAAATTTCTTTCTATAGGCTGATGTACATAGAAAGTCCAAGTTAAAATTACAAGGTCCCCTCATGAGCATAATCAGGACAAGAGGTTGGTAAATATTAATCACAGTAGGGAGGCCAACTGTGGGATCCGCCCACCTTGGCCTCCCAAAGTGCTGGGATTACAGGCGTGAGCCTCTATGCCCAGCCTGGACATTGTTTGAACGGGCATCACTGACTTTCATTTCTTTGAAATTCTCCCTTTACTCATGTTGTAGGCCAGGGGTCTTGCACATCTACAATAATCCTTGTGGTTTGCAAGGATAAAAGTGTGGCAGTACTTATAGTCTGTGCTATTCATACAACAGCCTATAGTGAGAAACTACTCATGGGCGCATGTTTTGTATGTGAATGATATTTATCTGAAATGTAAAGTCAGATAAACCGTCCTGTCAAAGCAGGAACCCCTGCTCTGGGCTGACCTTTCCTTATCTGTTTCATTCATTAAGTGGTGATCCTTAGGTCCTATTACTTTCAAATTTGGAACTTATTCATACTATTGATGCCTTACTAAACATTTATGATGTCGTCTTTTAGCCTCCTTATATAGATACACATATCTCACTTTTTAAAGTTTATTTTTGTGCTGTATCTCTGTCCTCTTAATTACTTTTCTCCCTTTTTTTGGGGGGGGGGAAACATTCTTCTCTCTGCTTTGTCCTTTAAAGTGCAGCGATCAGCATTACATGTGATTATTATGGTTATTCAATGTTCTTTGGGGAACCTAGGAATATTTTTGGATCTATGTCTCTAGTATTTTGAGGTTGTAGTGTGGTATCTAGTCACGTTCACCTCAAGTTCATTGAAATATTGGAAGGACAGAAAACTTTTCACATCTATTGTTGATCGATAGTTTGTTCATAATTTCCTTAAATGTTTTTTCATTTGTATCTGTTAGCACCAAATAACATTTTTTTAGACCTGCCATAAAAGTAATCACTTGAAAATCTTATGTCTGTATACCTTAGTGCTATCTAGCTTTTATACTTTGCTTGGTACAAATAAAGGCATTATTTGATAACCTGAGTTCAGAGAGCAGATTTTTGTAACTGCTTTCATCTCCATTATCTCTTAAAAAGATTTTTACATTTATCTAATATTACCCTAGTTCAGATTGATAGTTTGTTTCAGGATTTGTTAATTTTACCTCAGCTACCATCCTTATATCTTCTTGTATGTCATCCTGGAGAAGGTGACTTTTATTATATAGTGTTAAAATTTTATTGCCTAAGTACTAGAATCTAGTTGAAATGATTCAACTAAGTCAGATTTGGGGCTCTATTTGTATCTGAGGGGTATTAGTGATTGAATACGTTATATATTTAATTTCATTTGTGGTTGTGTACGTGGACATCTTTTTATTACATCTTAAGGTTATGTACTTAGAAGTAGTTAACTGAAGAGTTATAGGTAATATAGTGCTATATGTAAGAAAGGCACTGTTTTAAGTACTTTATATATAAGAAAGATTAAGTTTTAACCCAATTTTATAGATGAGGGAACTGGAAAGTACAGAAAGGTTAAGTAACTCGCTGAAAATCACACAGTTAGAAGTAGAGGATTTAGGATTCAAAACTAGTACAGTTTAGTTTCAGTGTCTGTGCTCTTAACTACTGTACTATCCTGCCTCTCAAGAACTAAGCTGATTGTTTTCTCCTGTAATAAAATTTCTAAGTTTTGTAGTGGGATGTTAATATTTGCTTATGTGAATCCTTTGTTGTTGGTCATAGTTTCATTATGATGTGTTGGTATAAGATTCTTTTTAGTTGTCCTGTTTGGGATTGACATTCCTCTTGAATTGGTGGTTTGTTATCTTCATCGTTTTTTGAATATTCATAGCAATAATTTATCCAGTTATTGCCTCTGCCTGCTTTTCTGACTCCTTTCCTCCTCAGACTATTATCAGATCCACACTAAACCTTCTCACTGGATTGTCCAGGTCTCTAATCTTCTGTTTTCTAGTTTTTCTTCCTTCATGATGCATTCTGTATAGTATTTCTGTCTGCCTTACAGTTTCCAAATTCTGTCTTCTGTTGTGTTAATCTGCTGGCAAAGTGAGTTTTAAATTTAGTTATTTTATTCTTTTAATTTTCAAAGTTCTATTGATTACTTTTGAAATTTTCTGGTACCCTTGTTATACTTTTCTGTTGGTTCTTTTTAAAATTTCCTGTTACACTATTACAGTATTTTACTTCCTGTATTTTCATATTTAACATTATTTCTAATATTTAAAACCCATGTTTCCTCTGTACATGTTGTGTGTGTGTTTGTGTGTGTGTGCGTGTGTGGTGTGTATGTGTATATATGAATCTCAAAAACATGTTGAATGATAAAAACTGAACACAATAGAAAGCATATACTGTATAATGTCATTTAGATGAAATCCAGCAACCTGCAAAACTAATCCAAAAGTGAATAGAAGTCAAAAAGGGATTTCTGGGTGATGGAAATGTTCTGTAGATTGATGTGGTGGTTATGGGGTATATGGAGATAACATGGATTTAATGCTTACAAATTGTGTGTTTTATTGCATATGAGTTATACATTAGTGAAAAAAAATTTAATACATTGTTGCTACTATCAAAATTTCCATATCACCATCTTTGTTCTTTCTTGCTATCCTATGACTTAACTTTAATTTAGAACCTTTATGTAAGAAACACACAGTTCAGAGGTGAATTTGGGGAACAGGAGAAATAGTGTAAGGGCCATCGTTTCTCTAGTGATGATTGTTCAGGACATATTTTTTCTCAGGGTCAAAGAGTCAAACATAAGGGATTTTTCTATTGCCTGATCTAATGGCTGTTTACTTTATGTAGATTTGTAGCGTCATTTTATTTTACATTGAACAGAAAGTTGATTTTTATATGGATCTAATCTTAGAGAGACAAAGATGCCTGGTAGACTATTACATAATATAGTCGTTGATACCAAAATTTATAACATCTGTGTTGGGGCCTAGTGATCTTTTAGTAACTTAAAGTCTTTTTTTGTTTGTTTTTCAATTAGGAGCCCATGAAATCCAGAGCACCACAGCTACATTTGGAATACAGATTCTATAAGCAGTTAGGATCTGGAGGTAAAATCTTATATTAATTTTTAAATTTGAAAAAAAGTAAATTGTCATGACTTTTTAGTTTCAAGGAATGATATTTTAAGTTTGGTTAAGAAGATCACTTCACAAGGCTGTGTTTACTAGACATTTTCTTACTATGGTCTTAGGATCTCTTATTTTAAATATGACAGGTTTGGAGCTTTTTATGTTTATGCTAATATGAGTAGAGAACATTGTGAAAAAATTTGAGAACATAAAATGCATACTTCTTCCATATTCTTAGTCTTTTTGGCACTATTATAGCTGTTGGAGTGACTTATAATATAATGGTAGGCTGAAAAATGGCTACATAGAAGATATCTGTATCATAATCCCTAGAATTTATACATGTTACCCTATGATAAAGACTTTGCAGGTATGATAAATTAAGGATTTTGAGATGGAGAGATTATTCTGGATTACCTGGGTGGGCCTTAAAGCTAATCGTAAGTATCTTTGTAAGAGAGAGGCAGAGGTACATTTTACACACACAGAAAAGGAGGCAGTGTGACTGTGGAGCAGAGCATCCATAAGAACCTTGAAGAGGCTTCTAGAACTTTGGCCTAGTGTCTCTAGAGGGAGTGTGGTCTTCCAACACCTTGATTTGGCTCAGTGAAACTGATTTCAGACTCTCAACCTCCATAACTGTGAAAAAATAAATTTCTGTTGTTTTAAGCCACCAATTTGTAGTAATTTGTTACAGCAGCCCTAGGCAACGAATATAAATATGTTTTTACATAAACTCTAAATTTAAGTGAGATTATTTCATGCCACTAGAGAAAATTCATGGAAAAAATTTCTAATGTGTGTTACATTTCCTTTCTGTTAAAAGCTTCTCACTGCTCCAACTTTTCTGTCTACTTCCAATCAATTAATTATAAAGATTTTACTTGTATAGCTTCTTGAATAATACAGGTAGGAGATTTTTGTTTCTCCAGATTTAATAAAATGGAATTTCTTCATGTGTCTTTTTTTGTAAGCATGTTTACATTCTAGTGTGTAGAGCTGTCCATTTAATACTCATATCAATTTTACATTTTGTTTTTCAAAGAGCATATTTTGCGTATAGTAGTCATTGCAAGGACAATAAGTTTTAAATTTTGTAGTAATGTGGTCATCACTACAGACTTCTTAAAATGCATATTTAAATCTGATATAGACAGGCCTCAGGGAGATTTCCAAATTATCACTGATAAATGGGATTTAAAGGCTACTATGGTAAAACTAATTGTATGTGAAACTATGCATATTAGTTAAGACTAGCAGATAAGAAGTTAAGCTTGAAAAAACAAATTTATTGATTCATGTAGTTGGAAATTCAAGGAAATGACTTGATATATAAGACATTGCTCTATCCAGTGCTTCAAATACTGTCATCAGCATCTCAAGTCTCTGTAATATGCCTTTGAGTATATGTAAGCTTCACTCTCTGGTTGGCCGTTAAGAGATGATGGTGGTGACCACCAGTAACCTAGGCTTATCAATCATGAAAGCATTTCTTCCCTAAATATTTCAGCAAAAGCTGTAGGACTCAATCTTACTGCCTTATGTCATGCTTATCCCTGAATTAATTACTGAGAATTTGATTGTTCCAGGTTAAATCAAATTCTTATCTGAACTTTAGTGATTGAGAATGGGGGAGGTGATTGCCTGTTGGGAAATCCTGGTGTTATATAAAGGCGATTGGATGCCAGAGTGATAAAAACAACAGATCTATCTATTTCAGTAGTAAAACTGTCATTTGGAAGAATAGGATTAAGTGGCTTAATAAAAATGAGTAAGTCACGTTAGAGTTTAGCAAGTCATTGAATTGAGTAACAAAGGTGCACTTTGATTATTTTAACTTTTTCCTGTGGAAACATTGTATGTTGATTCTTTAGAAAAATTAAACTTAGAACTACGATTTGATCTAGCAGTTCCATTTCTGGATATATACATAAAATAACTGAGGATGGACTTCAACAGTTAATTGTACACTTACATTGATAGAAGTATTGTTCACAATAGCCAAAAGGTAGAAGCAACCCAAGTGTACATTGACAAAAAAATGGATAAAAATGTGGTATATCCATAAGGTGGAATATTATCCAGCTTTAAAAAAGGAAAGCTAGGTGTGTTGGCTTATGCCGATAGTCCCAGCACCTTGGGAGGCTGAGGCAGGTTTGCTTGAGTCCAAGAATTCAAGACCAGCCTGGGCAAAATTGAGACCCCCATCTCTACAAAAAAAAAACCAGAAAACAAAACAAAACAAAACAAAAAACTGGGTGTAATGGTGTACACCTGTGTACAGCTACTTGGGAGGCTAAAGTAGGTACATTGCTTGATTTGGGGAGGTCAAGGTTGTAGTGAGCTTTGATCACGCCAATGCACTCCAGCCTTGGCAACAGAATGAGACCCTGTCTCAAAAAAAAAAAAAAAAAAAAAGAAAGAAAAGGAAGAAAATTCTGCTAAGTGAAATAAGGCAGTCACAATAGGACAAATAAATTCCACCTATAGGAGGCACCTAGAATAGTCAAATTCATAGAGTCAGAAAGTAGAATGGTGTTTTCTTTTGTATTTTTTTTGAGACAAAGCTTTGCTCTTGTTGTCCAGGCAGGAGTGCAGTGGCATGATCTCAGCTCACTGCAGCCTCAGCCTGTGTCTAGGGGATTGGGGAGAGGGCAGAAATGGGGAATTATTGTTAAGTGGCTAAGAGTTTCAGTATGGGATGATGAACAAATTTTGGAGATGGATAGTGGTGATGGTTGTACAATAATGTGAATGTACTTAATGCTGCTGAATTGTACACTTAAAGATGGTTTAAATGATAAATTTGATGTGTCTTTTACCACAAAAAATTGGAAAATATTTTTATGTAGAATTATTTAGTGAGGTATCTGTGAAAAAATACACTATTTGGTTTTGCCCGTTTGGGTTTTGATCCTCCTGTAAATCCACCTTTCTTTCTTTCCCTTTATGTAGCTTCTCTGAGAATATCCCTTTTTATATTACATTATTTAGCTTTGCATAGGATTGGAACATCATTTTATACCATTATCAGTCTCTGTGATAGCAAAAATTTGATGTATTGAATAGTCTTGTTTTGACACATCCACTCAGCATTCACTGAGTCAAATGAAAACCTAGATTTGGGAGTCATCAGCACATAGATGGTTTTTAAAACTAAAGAAATGGATGAGATCTCCCTGAGGGGAGTATAGAGGTTGACAAGAAAAGAGTAGCAAGAACAAAGCTATGAGGACCATTGCATTGGGTAGAAATAAGTTTGACCCTTAGTAACAAAAATTGTGACAGCAGTAGCTTAAACAAGTAAAGGGATGTAATGTGAGACAAATGAGTTCAGAGGGGGGCAATTGTAGGACTGGTACAGCTGCTTTAAAATAAGGAACCAGGCTCCTACCTAAGTGTGTGGCTTCATCCTGCAGTCCTGGATCTTTTGTAACATGAGGGAAGGAGGAAGAAATGAAATTACTGTTTGTGTAAAGATAACTTCCAGCTCTTTTTCTCCTGCTTCCATATTTAAAATTTAGCTGTATGTGAATGTCCCTACTGAAATCAGAAATTCATATAACTGGAATTGAATTCCCTACTTTCTTTTCCCCTTATTTACTCAACAATTTCTCTCTCTTTCAAAAGACCTTCCTGCTTGGTCCTTTAGATTACTGAGTTCCATTAGTTGCACATCTATTCAAGCTGAAATGTTAGCCTCCTTTGATTTTGATGTATTGGTATAGTAAAAAAGTTCTGTCAATTTTGTCTCTTAAACTCTCTCTTGACTCCATTCTCCTATTCCAGTCCCCATTGTCTGAATTGGGCTTCCTTTTTAGCATCTCACCTCCCTTTTTACCTCTACCTAGGGGCTCATCATTTAGTATGAAGTCCAAGTTTTTTTCTCTTTCTACTGACCTACTTTTTAGTGGCACTACACTTACTGTTCCTTGAGTAGGTCTTATTATTTTCACGTTTGTATTCTTTCTGAAATATCTTTCTTTTCTAATGAATTCCTTTTTTCTTTAAGCCCCAGCTAAATGTCACCTGCCTAGCAATGTATTTTCTGACATCTTTTCCTCTCCAGAAAAGATTCTTCTTATTTGATCTGATATTATTTTGAATATGAAAACCTTTGAAACCTTTATTTTTCTTTTATCGTATGGTAATTATTATTTGTCTATGTCTGTCTTCTCCACTGAATTTTTGAACTCTTTGAGGTCAGCGATAATGATATGTTCATCTTTTTCTTCTTGGTAGCAGAATAATTGGCAGTTGTAGGTACCTGGTAAGTGCTTGAAACAATAAATTCTTAAATGACAATAACAGACTTTTTTTTCATTAGACATGAAGTTGGGATATATAATCTTCAAATTTCCTATAGTTTTGTAACTTCTGTGATCCTATGATTAAAGTTTGATATTTTAATATTATCCAAAATTGTATTATTAAATTTGAGTTTCTTCTATTTCTGGACGAATAGTATAATTTTAGATTTTTAATTTTTAAAAATTAATTTTATTTGGATTATCCTATGATTCGGTAAATTTATTTTCTCATTTTAGACAACTAGAGATCAGAGGAAAAAATTATTGATGAGAATTTTTAAATTAATGGAAATGGTAACCAAGGAGATATGCAGAAATTTGTGTATTAAAATCTACAGAGGCCTGCCGTGGGGGCTTACACCCGTAATCCCAGCACTTTGGGAGGCTGAGGCGGGTAGATCACGAGGTCAGGAGTTCAAGACCAGCCTGGCCAACATGGTGAAACCCCATCTCTACTAAAAAATGCAAAAATTATCTGGGTGTGGTGATGGGTACCTGTGATCTCAGCTACTCGGGAGGCTGAGGCAGGAGAATTGCTTGAACCTGGGAGGCGGAGGTTGCAGTGAGCCTAGACAGCACCATTGCACTTCAGCCTGGGTGACAGAGCGAGACTCCATTTAAAAAAAACAAAACAAAACTTACTGAACTCTACAATTCAGCCATCTAAAATTAATCACTTCTTGAGAAGGGTGGGCTTTAATAATTAAAATTAACTCAATTTCTTCATTTACTTGAAAATAAATATATTTGAATTGTTAATTCATGAAAATGTATAGGATATTTTGAAATTTATGGGAAAATTGTTTTTGAAGTTCTGTGATTCTGAATAATACTTCTTAATTTTTTTTGACATTAGTTTAAATAGGCTACATTAGGGGAAACTGCAATTAATGCATTCCTTGGAACATCTTAATTAGCTGATATTTTCATTATAGGAAATAAACCTTTTTTTCTGTCATACGTTACTACTTATCAGAGAAGTAAATGATCTTTTTTCTGTCATAAATTACTATCCTTGGCAAATCTCTAACTACAGAAATGGTATTAAAAGTACTATTTGATACCATGGGTATGTTAAATAATCATTTCTCAAGCGGGTTGACTTTTTGAGATTCCTTGCACTATGTAGTTCTAAGCCATAATTTGATGGTAGCCACAGGTGCTGTTACTAAAATTATAACTCTTTATAATGTTGCCTTTTAAAAGGTATTTGAGAAGCTCCCTCTTTCTTCTTTATGCTGATCCTTCTGCCTTCTTGATTTGTGTTAAAAAGTCTAGATTTATGTGTTCCCTACATTTTTTATTCTGGTTTATAGATGCCTACATTTTCACTTTCTTTTTAAGACTATTTAGTTCTATTTGCTGGTTAAATGAATGCTGGTGATTTCCTATTGTATGGAAATTTTATAGTACTGTTCACTTTTGAGAAGCCTTATGGGTAATAGCACAAACTTTGTTAAAGTTGTAGGTATAAACCATTCAGTAGTATCTAAAACTCATTTAATTCAGTTACCAGATCAAGTTTATCAGACCACGTTTTAGATAAGACATTCAAAAAATTCTGCTCCGTATGTCTCATAAGCTTTTGTTTGATAAAGTTGAAAGGAAATACTGTAAAAAGCATGAAAGTTAAGTGAATAAACTACTTAGAATATTACCTACTGTATTTTGATACTAACAAAAGTAATGAAAATATGATGAGTGGGTTAATCAGTACTGTAAACTTAATCTCAGCCCAGATAGTTTATGTAGCAGATTCTTAGAATTCCTTTTTCTGTTTTAGCTAAATTGCTTTTAGAAGTCTTAAAAATATGTAATACTTCTAATTCTTTAAAGAGGTCTCTCTGTATGGAAATTTCTACAAGTTTTGCATTGCTAACCATTTACTAATTTGTATGTGAATATATACTTAAATTGATACTGCTATCATAGTAGATGGAAGTATACAGTTTTTTTCCGTTAAAGTTGTAGTTTATGGAGAATGTGTACATTTAAAGAATGCTATGAATTATCGGTAAGAAAGTGGGGGGTTTAACTGATAGTGGTTTTAGTTTGGTTTATATGGTACAGGCATCAGTGTGGTTGTGTGTTGTGGTGTGGTTATTATAATATTTTCAGTGATTAACCACATAGGAATCTTAAAAAGTAAATCATACTTTTGAGTAGAGTATTACTAAATGGTGATGAGGGATTTAATATTCTTAAATATATATATATATTTGTAATTCCTCACACAATAGTAAAAAGAAAGTATAAAACCATGAAAAATTATGATAATATTTAGTTTTGCTTTAAGTGTTATATAATGCATTGTAAGAAGAAAAGATTTGTAAGCTTGTAGCTTAGAGACTAGGGGAAGAATCATAGAGTCCATTTTTTCCTTAAAATTTTTTAGGCCCAAATTGGATAACAACTTAAATTCTTTTCAGTTTTTGTAACATTTAAATTTTTACTTGTTTGTAGGTATTATAATTTCTTTAAACGTTGTTTGAATGTTAGAAGAATTTCTAAATGTATAGATTCAATAATCACAGAAAGGACTGTTGCTCCTTTTTACAGTGAGATAACTTGATTTCTTTTATGTGGGGTTAATTGATGGAATTTTACTACTAAATACATATATTGTAGTCTTTTAATGGAAGAACTGTTACCAAGTTCATAATTCAGTGCACCTGTTGGTTCGTATCAGTGCTTACTATTCAGCTGGGACAGCACATTTTAATCTTTTGGGTCTTAGGATTCTTTTATGCTCTTACACTTTTTGAATATCTCAGAGTACTTTTGTTGTTGTGAGTTATAGCTGTTGATATATCCCGTATTAGAAATTAACACAGAAATATAAAAATGTTGCTATATTTTTTTTAAATAAAAATTCAGACGTTTTCAAATCAAAGCAGTTTTGTTGACATACTTTCCAAAACAAAATGAGAAAAGTAACACTGTTTTACATATCTTGCAAGTCTCTTTAATGTCTGGCTTAATAGAAAGTAGCTAGATTCCCCTATCTTTTGCATTTATTCTATTGTGGTAATACAAGTCCCATAGTCTCTGGAATGAGAGTGAAAAATATCACTATTTATGTTTTTACAAAATAATTTTGATATTACTTCCTGCATGGGTCTCATGGACCACCCCTGTCCTCAAGAGCTATGGGCCACATGTTGAGAACTGTTGACCTAGGAATATGAGCATTTGTGCTAAAGATTAAGAATGCCTTAATGCAAAATTACCCTAAAAAAAAAATCACTGTATGATAATTCTGTATTAACATTTCTAGCCACGATTTAGGTTTTCTTTTTTTCTTCTTTTTTCTTTTTTTTTTTTTTTTTTGAGATGAAATCTCACCCTGGTGCCCATGCTAGAGTGTAATGGTGCAATCTTGGCTCAGTGCAACCTCCATCTCCCAGGTTCAAGCGATTCTCCAGCCTCAGCCACCCGAGTAGCTGGGATTACAGGCACATGCCACCACACATGGCTAATTTTTTGTATCATTAGTAGAGATGGGTTTCACCGTGTTGGCCATGCTGGTCTCAAACTCCTGACCTTGTGATCCGCCTGCCTCAGCCTCCCAAAGTGCTGGGATTACAGGCGTGAGCCACTGAGCCCTGCCAATTTAGGTTTTCTTAATCAGAGCTATGAAGTTTAAATTCCCTAGTAAGTTTGTTAATATTTTTGTTCTAATTCTTCCTGTTTGTGTTAGGCTGTTCTTGTGTTGCTATAAAGAAATGCCCAAGTCTGGGTAATTTATAAGAAAAGAGGTTTAATTGGCTCACAGTTCTGTAGGCTATATAGAAAGCATGGTGCCAGGCATCTGTTTGGCTTCTGATAAGTCCCCAGGAAGCTTACAATCCTGGCAGAAGGCAAAGGGTAAGCCAGCCTATCACATGGTGGGAGTGGGAGCAAGAGAGAGAGAGGAAGTGAGGGGGAGTTGCCACATACTTTTAAACGAAATCTCATAAGAATTCGCAATCATGAGAATAGCACCAAGACATGAGGCACCTGCCCTGATGAACCAGTCAACTCCCATCAGGCCCCACCTTCAACACTGAGGATTATAATTCAACCTAAGATTTAGAGGGAACAACATCCAAACTATATCACTATTTAACATTTTACATGAAGAACTCTAGACCTGAAAATGGATCATAATATTACTGTGAAATTGATCATATTATTTCTTTAATGATCTACTTAACTAATACTTATCTGTAAGGAACTGAAGAATTTTAAAAGTCCCAAGCAGTCTTTAATAATGTTAGACTTCCTATGTATTATTGTTATGTGACTTAATTTTGTTTTGTGACTTAAAAGGAATACTAACATATAAAATGAAATATTTAATGAAGTGAATTTTGAGGGAAAATGAGATTGTATTTTCAAATATGTGAATTTTGAATTCATACTCCTTGAGCTTTTCTTGTGAAAAAATAGACTTCTCTTGAAAATTAAATATATTGGAAATTATTGGAACTAACTTTCATGAATTCACAATGGATAGCATTTTATATTAGTCTCAAAAATAATTCTAAAACCACTGGAAGTGGGTGGAGTAAGTTTATAATTGAAAATTCACCAGGTATAAGAATAAACCTTTCTGAACCTCTCGTGACCTCTTTTTCCTTACCTCTCCCATTTCTAAAAAATCTCTACCTTGTGATCTTACCTACCATTTATGTTGCGGTGGTGGTTTTGCCTTGTTTTTGCTTTGGGTATACCTGCTTCAACCTCTGTTTGTTAGTTGCTATTTTTCTTACCTCTTAAAAATTTAAGCTGTTTGCTCAGTGATAAAAAAGCTATCCAGACTTGTTCTGGGAAATAAAATTATAGTTTGGTCTAAATATCATTTTAAGTTTTTCTTTGTGGTCCCAGAATTTTTAAAGTAAGCATTTTTTTTTCCTGATTGCAAAAATAGCATATGTGTGTAATAAAAATTAGGAAAAATTTAAAAAAAAAGTGAAAGTAGAAATCACCAGTGCGTCCAATAATGTTAGCTTTCTGCTTTTTTCTTCTATTATATTTTCTATTCATATGTATGTTAAATGACTGTATTAGTTCATTTTCATGCTGCTGATTAAGACATACCCAAGACGGGGCAATTTACAAAAGAAAGAGGCTTATTGGATTTATGGTTTCATGTGGCTGGAGAGGTCTCACAATCATGGCAGAAGGTGAAAGGCTCGTCTCACAGGGCAGCAGATGAGACAAGAGCTTTTGCAGGCAAACTCCCGTTTTTAAAGCCATCAAATCTTGTGAGACTCATTCACTATTACGAGAACAGTGGCAGGAAAGACCTGATCCCATAATTCAGTCACCTCCCACTGGGCTCCTCCCATGTTGTAGAATTGTGGGAGTTAACATTCAAGATGAGATTTGGGTGGAGTCACAGCCAAACCATATCAGTGACTCTTTAGAAATATTTCATTTTAAGGCTAGGCGTGCTGGCTCATGGCTATAATCCCAGCACTTTGGGAGGCTGAGATGAGTGGATCACTTGAGGTATAGAGTTTGAGACCAGCCTGGCTAACATAGGGAAATCCTAGCTCTACTAAAAATACCATAAAAAGATTAGCTGGACATGGTGGCACGCGCCTGTAATCCTAGCTATTTGGGAGACCAAGGCAGGAGAATAGCTTGAACCCAGGAGGCCAAGGTTGTGGTGAGCTGAGATTGCACCACTGTATTCCAGCCTGGGCAATAAAATGAGACTCCATTAAAAAAAATTATTTTAAAAGTAATACATGGTTTAAAATAACAACAATTTTAATCAGCAGTATTATAAAAAGTAAATAATAAAAGTTTGTCTTTCATAGTTATCTCCAAAAATAGTTGAAGGCTGTATTATATTCCATAGAATCAGTATGACATAATTAGATTGGTGCAAACATAATTGCAGTTTCGGGCTGTGAATTTTAAATCATTATGACTAGGCTCAAACACATCTTTATTAATCAAAATAGGATCCATTACAGTCAACACATTTTTGCTACCAAGAAATAAGTTTATTTGTGTAGCATAAAAATCTGTGCTTTGGGATTTGATGAACTCTTGGACGGCATTTTTACTGCATCCTGCTGGTTGTGGAAACGTTTTCCCTGCAAAAAGTTGTTGAGATGCTTGAAGAAGTAGTAGTTGGTTGCCAAGAGGTCAGGTGAATATGGTGGAGGAGGCAAAACTGCATAGCCCAATTTGTTCAACTTTTGAAGTGTTGGTTGTGCAGTGTGTGGTTGGTGTTGTGGTGGAGAAGAATTGGGCCCTTTCTGTTGACCAGTGCCAGCTGCAGGCATTGCAGTTTTTATTGTATCTCATCAGTTTGCTGAGCATACTTCTCAGATGTAATGGTTTCGCTGGGATTCAGAAAGCTGTAATGTAGCAGACCACAGCCGACCATCAGAGAGTGACTGTGACCTTCTTTTGGTGCAAGTTTGGCTCTGGGAAGTGATTTGGAGCTGCTTCTCCATCCAACCACTGGGCTGGTTATATCACCAGTTGTCATATAAAATCCACATTTTGTCTCACATCACAATCCAGTCAAGAAATGGTTCCTTGTTATTGCATAGAATAAGAGAAGATGACACTTCAAAATGATGGATTTTTAAAAAATTTTTGCTCAGCTCATGAGGGACTCACTAATCGAGCTTTTTCACCTTTCCAATTTGCTTCAAATGCTGAACTACCATGGAATGGTTGACGTATTCTTTGGCAACTTCTTGTGTAATTTTAAGAGGATCAGCTTTGATGATTGCTCTCAGTTGGTTGTTGTCAACTTCCAATGGCCAGCCACTATGCTGCTCATCTTCAAGGTTCTTGTCTCCTTTGCAAAACTTCTTGAACCACCACTTCACTGTATGTTAGTTAGTTCCTGGGCCAAATGCATCATTGATGTTGCATGTTGTTTCCGCTGCTTTATGAACCATTTTTGAACTTGAATCAAGAAAATCGCTCATTCCATAGTCTAAAATAAATATAAAATAAACAGCAAGTAGTAAGTCATTACCAAAAATACATAAAACGAAAAACATGCATTAAAATGATGTGTAACCTGATGACGTTTAAGAATGTATTCCAGTATCAAACAGAAAATTCCAACAATGCAAAAACTGCAATTACAGTTGCACCAAGCTAATAATTTGTTTAATTAGCCTAGAGTTGATGGATTTTTAGGTAGCTGCCAGTTCTTTTTGCAACTGTAACAAACAACGAAGCTTGAACATCACTGTATGTATATGTATGCTTACTTTGTAAAGGATAGGGTAATTTTTCTCTAAAAGCAAAATGATAGGGTAATTTTCCTTCAAAAATAAAAGGTTAGGGTAATTTTCCTTCAAAAACCTACTACTTTCTATTCTCATCAATGTTTTAACCCACAACTTAGTTAATCTTGACTAATTAATTTTTTAATTATGAATATGCCTTTGACATATCCATAATTAAAAAATTAATTAGTCAAGATTAACAAAGTTAATCTACACCAAAATTTGACAAGCGGTTGTTTCTTAAAGGTCAGTTACAATGTAGAGTATAGAAATCATGTCAAAAACCTTTTTCTACTCTCGTACTTTAAAATCCATTGTACTTTGAACCATTTACCCATGTGTGATTTTGTAACTACATGCATTGTCCTTGGGAGAACACTGGTTCATTGAGTTATGCATGTATTTCACGTACTGACACATTTCACTACCCAAAATTAAATCATAGTAGCTAATATTACCACAATTTCATCAGAACAAGTTTTTAAGTATTAGAAAACTGTCAAGGTCATCATAGCATATAAAAATTTTTACAAAATTCCAGTTGCTTGAAACCTTTATTATTGATGTCAGTTTTTCTTGAAATAGTAGAGTACATTCATTCATTATTGAAAATGCTTTTTATTTATTTATTTTGCTTCATTGCAGTCTTGAGTAGAAAAGTTAAAATTGGATTTTGTTGTCGTGCTCTCAGTAGTTAATGGAAAGCATTTAGTCTTTCACCATTAAATGTGATGTTAGCTGGTAGTTTTTCCTAGATTCCTTTTATCAGATTTAGGAACCCTCTATTCCAGATTTTTGAGTGCTATATCAAATGCTTTCTTTGCACCCATTAAGATGATCTTATGGTTTTTGCCATTTATTCTATTATTATGGTGAGTTACATTGGTGGATTTTTGAATATTAACCCAACCTTGTATTCCTGGGTTAAAGCATCCCTAGCATGCTGTCTCATTCACTTTTGTATTCATAATGCCTAACCCAGTCCCGTAAAGATATAGTATATGTTCAGTAAGTATTTGTTCAATTGAGTAAGACAGTGAAATTCCTTTAATGGTTTTCCTGTTTTGGAAACTGTTAAAAACATTTGGAAAAAAACAGTCATTTTATAAACTAAAACATACTGCTATCTGTCTTATTCAGAAGTCATATCTCAACAACGTTAACTATTGGGAATATAGATGGTGATTCAGAAGGAAGTAGAGAAGCCTTTTGACAGTCCTTTCATTGAAGAAGTTCAAAACCTTTTTATTTTTACATTTTGCATATAGTTCTAACAAGATTTGATGTAACCTCCATGCACCCTACATATCAGAAATAACAAACTGGAGTAGAATAAGTTATTAGAGATTGTTAAATTGAGAGGATGCAAATTAACTTTCAGTGGCATAGAGGGGGAAAAAGCATTATGGAAAGAATTTTAAAAGCCTAGTAGCTGAGAGCTGTTAATGTTGTGGTAGCTGAGGGCTGTTTGTAAATCTTAATTGCCTCTCTAGCTTCTTAATGTGTATAGAATTGTAAAAGCAGGATTTTAGAATTGGAATAAACTTAAGCCTCTCATTCCCTGTTTCTGAACCTTTTCTCCACCTTTACACATGTGAAGGGTAGATATAACAGATACATATAAGAGCAGCTTGGTAGGAGTGGCTTTAGAGTGATTCCCAGTAGCAAGAGAAGATGAGACAAGTGTGTGTGATGTGTGTTTGCAGGGGGTGCTGACATATACACATTGGAGTGTGTCAGAATCTCTGTTTCTGGGGAGGGCATCATGTATGTAGTTTCAATTTGTACCCATTCCTGCTTTCATTACACTGTTTCTTTTCTTTTCTTTTCTTTTTTTTTTTTTTTTTTGACAGAGTCTTGCTCTGTCACCCAGGCTGGAGTGCAGTGGCACCATCTCTGTTCACTGTAACCTCTGTCTCCTGGGTTCAAGTGATTCTCCTGCCTCAGCCTCCCAAGTAGCTGGGACTACAGTGATTACACTATCTTCCATTCCCACCTGCAGATGTTCTGCTCCCTCATTCATATTCATATCTGAGAAATACTTGTCTTATCTAAATCACTAATATTGTTATAGATCTATAAGTAAACTGAGGCCCACTTGAGAGGTTGAATGACAAGCTAGCCATACAGCTGAGGAATATTAGGTTAGACTAAGAATGTAGTTGTCTTGGTTTTTAGTTCAGTGTTTTCTGTTCTATAATAATTTATATTCAAAATAATAGGGTAAATAATTATTATTATTTTTATTTTATTTTATTTTATTTTTATTTTTTATTTTTTTTCCCATTTATTTATTTTATTGCATTTTAGGTTTTGGGGTACATGTGAAGAACATGCAAAATTGTTGCATAGGAACACACGTGGCAGTGTGATTTGCTGCCTTCCTCCCCATCACCTACATCTGGCATTTCTCCCCCTGCTATCCCTGCCCAGCTCCTCACCCCCCACCGTCCCTCCCCTATTTCCCCCCAACTGACCCCAGTGTGTAGTGCTCCCCTCCCTGTGTCCATGTGCTCTCATCGTTCAACACCCGCCTATCAGTGAGAACATGCGGTGTTTGATCTTCTGCTCCTCTGTCAGTTTGCTGAGAATGGTGGTTTCCAGGTTCATCCATGTCCCCACAAAGGACACAAACTCATCGTTTTTGATGGCTGCATAATATTCCATGGTGTATATGTGCCACATTTTCCCTTTGGGTTGGTTCCAGGTCCTTGCTATTGTAAACAGTGCTGCAATGAACATTCGTGTACACGTGTCCTTATAGTAGAACGATTTGTAATCCTTTGGATATATACCCAGTAATGGGATTGCTGGGTCAAATGGAATTTCTATTTCTATGTCCTTGAGGAATCTCCACACTGTCTTCCACAATGGTTGAACTAATTTACACTCCCACCAACAGTGCAAAAGTGTTCCTACTTCTCCACATCCTCTCCAGCATCTGCTGTCTCCAGATTTTTTAATGTTCGCCATTCTTACCGGCGTGAGATGGTATCTCAATGTAGTTTTGATTTGCATTTCTCTTATGACCAGTGATGATGAGCATTTTTTCATATGTTTGTTGGCCTCACGTATGTCTTCTTTTGTAAAATGTCTGTTCATATCCTTTGCCCACTTTTGAATGGGCTTGTTAGTTTTTTTCTTGTAAATCTGCTTTAGTTCTTTGTAAATTTTGGATATCAGCCCTTTGTCAGATGGGTAAACTGCAAAAATTTTTTCCCAATCTGTTGGTTGCCGATTCACTCTAATGATTGTTTCTTTTGCTGTGCAGAAGCTGTGGAGTTTGATTAGGTCATAGGGTAAATAATTATTATATTTAAATATATTTAAAAAACTATTCAAAAGAATTTATTTTTTAAATATTATATTTAAAAACTTTTTATTAAAAAGAATAAGAAGTTTTTATTAGAATTGTTTTCCCTTTCAATATACTGAAAAAAAAATCACTTGGAAGTAAAACTGAGACATTTGTGGTGGAAGAAGTTCATTTTTTCATGCTAATAGATACATAAATGCAGTGTTAAGTGTCAAACTAAATAATAGGGAAACTCTAAAAATGATATTTAGGAGTGGACATCACAATGGGAATATATGTGAGTATATTCAGGGAGGTAAAGGAAGACAAGAGTTTTTAAAAGAAAAATGGGGAGGGTCACATAAGTTGTTCTGAGACAATTCTCCTTGGCTACAAGGATCATTAACAAGAATGGCATCAGTCCAAGATTGGACAGGCAGTTGCTGGACAGATATCCTCACAGAGTAATTTTTTGTAAGGTTGCAGTGGCTTTTGTTCCAGGTTGTGGTTTTTACACTTTTGTGATAATTCTTGTTATCAGGCATATATATGTGTAAGAACCCTCCTTTCAGCTCTCTCCCTAGATCTGTCTGTCAGGGCTTTAACACAAGTGACTCCATTTTGATTTTGACAACTTCCACATAAAGGAAATTGATCCCTTATATTTTAGTTTATTGGGAATCTGTTAGCTCTGAAAATAAAATACAGATGACTTCCAGGCATTCAGACTTCATATTTGGAGTCTGTATTATTT
The DNA here is from genome assembly GCF_009761245.1 of Sapajus apella. NCBI lineage: Eukaryota > Metazoa > Chordata > Mammalia > Primates > Cebidae > Sapajus > Sapajus apella. Next base: position 16,961,959 of record NW_022436941.1, on the reverse strand, counting down.
TGTATGGCTGCGTAATGAATTATTACTAGATCTTACTGGCTTAAAATGAAAGACTATTATTTCACAATTTCTGTGGGTCAGGAATACAGGCATGGCTTTGCTGCGTCTTCTGTTTAGAGTCTTACCACGTGGAAATTAAGGTGTAAGCCTGGACTACAATCTACATGAGCCTCAGTGCTCTCTTCCAAGTTTATTGGTTCTTGCCAGAATTCAATTCCTCATGGCAATAGAACTGAGGCCCTTACTTCCTGGAGGATTCTTATCTGGCATGTGGCTCCCTCCATGGCTTGGTGGTTTGCTTCTTTAAGGCCAACAGGAGAGTTCTCTGCTGCTTCCAATATCTCTGACTTCTAGACCTTCTTTTGGCTCACCTGAATAGATCAGGCTGACCAGGATACTCTCTCTTCCTTTTGATCAACTTAAAGTCAACCGATAGGAGGTTTAATTACATCTGCAATGTAAGTTAGCCTAGTCACAATAGTGAGATCCCAGGAATCCTGCCCACATTCAAGGGGAGAGGTTTATATAAGGTTTATCTACCAGAGGATGAGAATCTTGGGGGTGAGGGGTGATCTTAGCAGTATGCCTACCACAAGGTTATTAAACCCAGTAGTGTCTCTTGTTCCATAGAACTGGAATCTTTCCTGTGTGCTAAGTCTTTCTCCAGGCCATTGAAATATAAAGCAAAAAAGCCCAGCTTTTGTTCAGTAGTAAGGTGATAGAGAGAAACAATGAAGTACTGTTTATAATATAATTCAGTTTATGTAGCTGCAACAGAGGTGTATCTAGGGTATCATGTGAACATCAGAGAGAAGATATTGGGAGGTGGGGAGGTTTGGTCAAGAAAAGTATGTACCTGGGAAAAGTAATAGTACTGCATTAGTTCTTGAAAGTATAAAATTTTAAATATCAATTTTTAGGAGGAAAACCTTAGTATTTAGGATAATGAAATTATTTAATGACTATTTCTTATTCCCCCAGATGGCATACCTCAAGTTTACTATTTTGGCCCTTGTGGTAAATACAATGCTATGGTGCTGGAACTGCTGGGACCTAGTTTGGAAGACTTGTTTGACTTGTGTGACAGAACATTTTCTCTTAAAACAGTTCTCATGATAGCTATACAACTGGTAAGTAAAATAGGGTATTTGACATTGTAACAAGTGCATGGTTGTTGGTCACAAATTCATCTTTAAAGTTCTGTGATATTGTCTTACAGAGCATTTGACCTAATACAGATGTTTCTACTTTTCATATTGTCTTTCTTTCTGGGATCCATGTAACTTAAAATAACTGAGTCAAGTGTATTTTAGTTGTATAAAAACTGATATGTTAACTGCATTAAGATGAGAATGCTCAGTTTGAGAATTAAGTTGTTGTTGCTAGCAGTTTTTTCATATAAAAGATGAATACTTCAAAAGAGAATCCTCAGAAACATGGATTCTTTATGGATTCCTTTTTTTTTTTTAAGACAGAGTCTCTCTGTGTCACCCAGGTTGGAGTGCAGTGGCACGATCTCGGCTCACTGCAGCCTCTGCCTCCCGGTTCAAATGATTCTCCTGCCTCAGCCTCCTGAGTAGCTGGGACCACAGGTGCGTGCCACCACGCTCAGCTAATTTTTTGTATTTTTAGTAGAGTCAGAGTTTCACTGTGTTAGCCAGGATGATCTCGATCTCCTGACCTCGTAATCCACTTGCCTCAGCCGCCCAAAGTACTGGGATCACAGATGGGCGTGAGCCACTGCACCCAGACAGAAAAACATGAAATCTTAATTTTGGTAATAAACTTTATGACCTCGAAAAACAAGAAGCAAACTAATGAGCGCGTCTTGATAAATTACTTAGACTTCAGGGAATCTATGGGATAATAATTCGAGAGTGATTTTAAAGCAGTTTTGAAATAAATGCCAATAGAAGGGTGCTGCAGAAGTCTTAAAATTGTTTTTATTCATTGACTTATTAACTTCTACAGATTTATCCTATGGATGTATTCATAGGTACTTAAAGCTTTATATGAAAGGATGTTTATAATTAAAAAATGGCAAGCAACCCAAATGTGCAGAAATAACAGGGCTAGTTGAATAAATTAACAGCCAGAGGAAAATATGCAGCTATTAAAAAGTACATATTAAAGGATGATTCATAGGCTAGGTGTGGTGGCTCGTGCCTGTTGTCCCAGCACTTTGGGATTCTGAAGCGAGAGGATCACTTGAGCCCAGGAGTTAAAGATCAACCTGGGCAACATAGTGTGATTCTGTCTCTACAAAACATAAAAAATAAGCCATGTGTGGTGGTGTGCTTGTGTAGTCCCAGCTGCTGAGGAAATTGAGGCAAGAGGATTGCTCGAGCCTGGAGGTTGAAAGTGGAAGCTGCAGTGAGCTATGTGGTCCAGCCTGGGTGGCAGAATGGGACCTTGTCTCAAAAAAAAAAAAAAAAAAAAAAAAAAAAAAAAAAAAAAAAAGCCACCAAAAACCAAACAACAGTTCTCTCCGAACAAAACAGAATATTTTATGATGTTAAATGCTTATATCATTAAGAATATATATACATAGAATATTGTATATTATGTGATGCAAAGTTTATTAAACAAACTAGAATGACCTGTGTAACCATATGTTTACATTGCATTGTTAACCATGATTATCACTAAATGGAGCAATTTTATGTTCTTATTTGTAATACTCTGTTTTAGGATAGTTTTGTACAGTGAACATTGAAAATCTGTGAAATAATTAATAAAAATGAACTATATTATTAATATTAGAGTTGGATTCCAGACTTTCCTAGCTTTAAGATTAATCATTTTTAAATGTTTAATACCTAGGAGAAAGTAAAGGAAATGTGTTATGAAAAGAAAAAGATACTGTTAGTGTTGTTGTTTTTATTTAATAGTTTAGACTCTTAAATTTCTTTAATGTAATTGTAAAATTGCTTGATTATTGAACTGATAAGGAAGACTATATTGCAACATTTTGCACATATCTGCTTATACTTTTGAGTTCAAGGTCTTGTATTAATATGGCTTTTTGATTTTATGAAGTAACATCCTCTGAAAGTGTTGATTGAATCAGGCTTACTGATATGAAAGGAATTCATAAAATTCAAATACTCTTGTTTCTCAGTGACCATAATAGTAAAAGCAAAGGTTTTAAATTGTAATTCGATATGCGTATTTGAAGAACAACATGGTGACACATTATCTTACTTCTAAAGGGTTGAAACAATTTCTGATTTATTTCTTTTGTATGTTTTCATTGTGAAAGTTCTGTCTTGCTTTTATCATACTTGCTTAGGCTAGTCTAAGCTCAAAATAAAACTTCCCTCTTTTTTTTTTTAAATCAAGATTTCTCGCATGGAATATGTCCATTCAAAGAACTTGATATACAGAGATGTAAAACCCGAGAACTTCTTAATAGGACGACCAGGAAACAAAACCCAGCAAGTTATTCATATTATAGATTTTGGTTTGGCAAAGGAATATATTGATCCAGAGACAAAGAAACACATACCATACAGAGAACACAAGAGCCTTACAGGAACAGCTAGATATATGAGCATAAACACACATTTAGGAAAAGGTATGTGTACCTTTTGTAAGTATGGAAGCTTGAATTCAGCAGCTATGCTAACACTGTGTGTTTTTATTTGTTATGGTTCAGTTTTTGCATATTACAATAGCTTTTATTATAATTTTCATTTATCACATCTACCTAGAGTTTACTTTCATTTATTTTTTAATAAAACTCTTTGAAAGTAAGTTATTATAGAGTAAATGAATGACAGCTATACTTCCATTTTCTGTGTTTTTTTTTTTTTTTTTGTATTTATGTAACTTGAAATGTCCAACTTTGGTTACAGTTTTGGAGATGCTTTTAATTATTTCTCTTACAAAATGTAAGAGAATACCAAATTTTAACTGAATTTCGTGCATGTGGAAATTTTGGATTGAGACTATAGCTCTCCAATATGGCTAGCCACAGAAATAGCAATTAGCCTAATAAGTGTAATGCTCAGAGCATATACCTTAGAGGTGGACAGAGCTGGCTTATGTGTATGCTAACTGTGACTCTGCACAAGTTTAACCTTTTTAGGGGGTTTCTTACTGGCAAAAAGAATAAAACAGTATCAATGTCACAGAATTTTTTTTATAGCTTTTTTCTTTCACCCAGGTCCATTTATTTATCATATCCCTTCAATCATTTTCATCTGGAAAAGTTCCTCAGTCGTTCTTTATGGCTCATGACCCTAATATTTTTTAGGAGCACAGGCTGTTTTTATAGGGTATCTCCAATTTGGGTCTGTCATTTCTCTTTGACTAGATTTGGGTAGGCATTTTGAGTCCAAATATAATAGAAATGAGACGTTCGTTGTGCATCATGTTGGGTCACTTGCTTGGGTGATTATCTGCCAAATTTCTCTACTGAAAAGTTTCTTATTTTCCCTTTGTAATTAAAAAGTATTTTGAAGTTAGATTTTGGGATTATGTAAATATGTTGTTCCTCATCAGATTTTTACCCTCTAGATTTAGCATCCATTGATGATTTTCTAACTCCATTATTTCTTATATTTACATTTCCTTATTTGTCAGTTGATATTCTAATATAAGCAGAAGCTTTCCTTTTTACCTCAGTTATTGACTTACGTCTATGTAAACTTATTCTTATTTAATGTAATGTATTGAATGCATTATCATTATTTATTTGATATCCAAAGGGTTCCAGATTTTACCACTGGCTGCACCTTCAAGCTGGCTTCTCTGTCCTTTTAACATGTTCTCATGATTCTTTGAGTACTTTATTACTTTCTGGTGCAGCAAGTTCTTATAAACAAACTCATCTTGCAGATTCTCTTCTGAAGCCCCATAATCAATCCTTTTCTCCAAGAAGTTCTGAATCCTTTTATCGGTTAATGTTATTTAGAAACCAAGATTTGGCCACTGAATATGCTCATTAGCAGTGGTATGTTGTTACTGCTAGGCCCTTTGTGCAGCAGAACTAGGAAGTGTTTGTGCATATATGTATACACATACACATATAGAAATATGCCTATATATGTATATAATATATACACACACAATATCTATTAAAAACTTTGAGTTTATACTGATATACTTCTAATTTCAGTCTGTCAGTACAAAATAGTATTTTCCTTTTCTATATTTGTAATTCCCATCCCTTTTCCATGTTTGTATCTTTTTTGTTAACCAACAGTGAGAAATCTGGCTATCACTACTCATATTTACTAGTTTTTAAAAGCTGAGGATTCTCAGAAAGTAGTTGCAGATTGCCAAGTGGTACCACTTTATAAAGCAAGTCTACTAGAATTATAACATTTGTAATTCTTATTTTATTTGAGTTCTTTTTTTATTTGAAATTTTTATTTAAAATTTATAATGGGTAAAATATATATTTGATTATATAATTTGTGAGTATTGATGAATATGGACACTATGTAACCCATAGCACTATCAAGATTTAGAAAACTATCATCCTATAGACTTCTATTTTACCCATCTTAGGCATTCCCCTTCTTTTCTAGAAGCAACCACTGATCTGATTTCTATCACAACAGATGAGTTTTGCTAATTCTATTACTTCATATACATGGAACCATCCAACTTCTTTTGGTTGGTGTAATGTCTGTAAGATTCATCTATGTTGTTGCCAGTATCAGCAGTTTATTCTTTTTTAATGTTAGGTAAAATTCCATTGCACAAACTGCTTACTCGGTCAAATGTTGATGGACGTTTGATTGAGTTTTTGACTTATGAATAAAACTTTTATAATATTCTTACAAATCTTTTTGTGGGCATATTTTTCAGTTTGGCCCAATAGTAGGTGTTATTTAACTTTATAAGAAATTGCCTGTCTGTTCTCGGGAGTGTTTGTACCTTTTTTTTTTTTATTTCCACCAGCAATGAATGAAAATTTTGTTTTATATTCTTGACAACATTTAGTGTTCTCAGTCTTTTTCATTGTAGCCATTCTAGTGACTAGGGGGTGGTCTTTTAATTCCTTGTGATTATTGTTTCTGAGATCTGTTTCATGTATGTATTGGCTATTTGTATATCTTCTTTTGAGAAGTGTGTGTTATTTTATTGTTAATTTTATTGTTAATGAGTTCTTTATATATTCTGGGTAGAATTATTTTGTCATATATATGCATTGTGAATAATTTTTTCCAGTCTTTGCTTGCCTATTCATTTTCTTAATGGTATCTTTTGATGAGCAGAACTATTAAATATTTATAAAGTCTAGTTTGTCAGTTTTTTTTTTATAGTTATTGCCTTTTGAATTCTAACAAATCTTTACCTTTATGTGGTAAGGTAAACAAATCTATACCTTCGTTACATTTTATGCTTTCTTCTAGAAGCTTTATGGTTTTAGTGTTTACTTTTATGTCTGTGGCCCATCAGAATTGATTTTTTTATATGCTGTGAGATAGGGTTTGAGGTTCTTTCTATGATATCATGTTCTTTCCTATTGAATTTTGTGTGTTTCTTAAAAAGTCAATTCTAGATTATATTTGCCATAGTCAGTGTTCATCACAGAGGAAGTACAAACTTAATTATCTGCTTTTAGATATTCTGCTTTCAAATACTATTAGACATCTCACAACAGATAGACAGAAATGTGAACCAATCAGTACATATCCATCACTGCTGCTCAAAAGTACCTTCCAATATACAGTCACATATTTGGACTGAATCTTGGAAGTCATCTAATTCAACTTTCAGCTCCTGATCTTACCCTATTCTTAGCTTTTTCTCTAACCATTCTCCCCAGCCTTAGCTACTGCATAGAGCATGTCCCTATCCAGTAGGGACTGCCTCTCAATCATAACTGAATAGGATGTGGCATTTTTCCTGACAGCCTATCTGACTGTAGGCTTATGGCATTTTTTTTTTCAGGCATCTGAAATGCCTGAAAAATGTCAATTTTCTTTTTCTTTTTCTTTTTTTTTTTTTTTTTTTAAGAAAAGTATCAAGTATTTAAAATTATAAAACACAAGTTTTATTCAGATAATATTTCCAGGTGATAGCCTTCAATAGCTGACGTTCCTAATAGATTTAAAAATATGATTGGGTAGCTATAAAACTTTTAGGATTGTGACTTCTGTTAAAACTAGGCACACTTGTATTTATTTACATGTGCAGTATCTGTGAGAAATTTTCATTTTATGGGAGTTAACAGACTATTTTATAACTAACAAAGGTTCACCACTGTTTTATTGTGAGACATGAAGTCACAGCTTCCTTAGGGCCTAATGTTCTTTATCTGAACAATGGTAAATGTAACAGCATTCTATTTGTAGAAATGGTGAAGTGAGTGTGATATGTTTGTCGTTGTTAGGAAAAGTCCTCAGTACCTGGGAAATGAGATTTAACTATTGTGATAATCTCTCTTTACTCCTCTTTCAGGAATAAAACAAAAATTTATTTCTTTGGCAAGTATAGCAAATAGCAAATGTTTAATATTTACTTTTCCCCATTTATAAACACCCTACTTCTCAGTTTTCAGGTAAAACTCAGGAGTAGATGGGTAATATTAACAGATAAAAAATTTTGTTCCCAAGATTACATGAATTCCTACTTAAAAAATTAAGGGTAAGCTAAGATAATATCAATTTGGATGCTAAGGAATTAAAGCTTTAATTCAGTAAATTGGGATGCCTTTGGAGATGGAAGACAGTGGTTTTTTAAGTTTATAGTACTTGGTCTTGTGAGGAGTCCGGAAGAGATAAAGAAGGAAAAGGAGCAGAAAAAACCTGACCTTTTAATGTGATTTTAATTTGTGCATATATTATTTATGCATTCCCTGCTTTGCCTGGATCTTGATGATTACTTTTTTTTTTTTTTTTTTTTGACAAAGAGTCCATCTCTTTCCCCGGCCACCAGGCGGGAGTGCAGTGGCGCGATCTTGGCTCACTGCAATCTCCGCCTCCTGGGTTCATGCAATTCTCCTGCCTCAGCCTCCCAAGTAGCTGGGACTACAGGTGTGCGCCACCACGCCCAGTTAATTTTTGTATTTTTTTTTTTTTAATAGAGACGGGGTTTCACCATGTTGGCCAGGATGGTTTCGATCTCTTGACCTCGTGATCCACCTGCCTTGGCCTTCCAAAGTGTTGGGATTACAGGCATGAGCCACCACGCCTGGCTGGTGATTACGTTTAAAGCCTTATTTATTCCATCTTTCCATCTCCATCCATTCATTCATTCTTAGGCACTCAAGGACTTCTTGCTCACATGAATTTTTCAAAATAGAGTATTTGGTCAAAGAAGCATTATATGTGTTTGTAAGTATTTTTCCTTTTTGGAGACTGACACTTATATTAGGCTTAAAAAGGAAAAAGATGTTCCTAATACAATAATATGGAAGAGTAGTGTAAAATCACATAATAGAAATTAGCATTTTATTCTTGTAGTATCTATTGATTTTAACTAGGTCATTTATGTTCAGAAGGCATTTATACCTTTCTTGTATCTGCATAAGTCTCTGTCCAAGATGCAGTCTTGATAAAGCTTTGTGTTACAGATGTGGATTTCCATAGTGTCCTTGCATGAAAACTTTCTTTAGCGTTGTCATATTGTTATTTTTGTGTCAGATCTGACCATGTGTATACTTTCTAATATCTTTTTAAAGACTTTTGTCAGCTGCCTTGAACCTCATTATCTTCCTTTGGATGACTTTTTTTCCCCTTTATGTCTCTTGTTGAAGTCATTTGATACTAAGTAAATAATGTATATTTATCTTTGGTGGGTAGTCTTTAAATAAAAATCAAGTCTTTTATTTTTAAATTTTCATTGGTTATTCAAGAATAAAGAAATCAGGATTTGAGGGTTAAGTTCGGAGTTGCTTTGTAAGTGTTAATAAAAATCTGTGTTCATAGGAGAATGATGTTTCAAGTTTCTGAGTGGTAAGTTCTCTGAATAGAGAGAAAGAATCACAGAATTGTGGTGTTCCAAAAGTGGCTTCTTTCTGTACTAGCATTCTGTGATGTGATTCATGTAATTTAATTTCTAGGTTAATTGTCCAAATTTCTGAGGCCTGCTCTTTAAGCTGCTTACACAGCTTTTTTGCAGTTCAAAAACATGTATTTACATTTTATAATTGTATTATAACAGTTTAAAGTGTATAATTTCTTGTTAAAGTATAATGAATGTAATTGATACTTTCTTGATGTTTCAGGGTTTAGGTTTTTTTTTTTTTTTTTTGATTACTGTTATATAGCAGTACTCTCAAGATCAGTTGGAGAAGGTTAGGATGGATATCTTTATCTAAATAAATTTGAAGAAAATTTTATTTGTACTTTTTAATATTTTTTGTTTTTTGGGTTTTTTTTTTTTGGCCTTCACCTGTGTTTTCCCTTACCTTTTGATATTGTATGTAGTATAGCTACTGCTGGCAACACTTTGTTTTTCTCTGCTTTTGATTTACTTCTTTTGACCTTATCACCAAACTTAATAGAATTATGTCTAAATTAAGAGAACTTGATTTCAAGAGAACTTTAGGAATTAAATGAATGCATGTACTAGGTTCAGTGGCACAGAAAAATTTTCTTTCTAAGTTTTGTTTTTATCACTTGATTAGGTGTTTAGATTCGTCAGCTGTTGCTGTGTATTGTCTTGCATAATTGTGTTTTTTTCTTTCCTTTTTAGGTTTGTGTTCTCTCTTTTTTTTTTTTAAACCGTCTTTGTTATATAATTTTGAAAATTGAGCTTAGTGAATCTTGAGGAAGATGTATGTTTGTTTTTTTTAGTAGTGCCAACTAAAGTAACTTTTAATATCTAAGAAGGAAATATGAAGTGAACCTTTTTACTTCCTTGTAGTAGATAATTTTTATTTTTTACTTATAAGAAATGATTTAAACTTTCTTCAGGGAGAATTTTTGTTGTTTGAGCTGTGTTCTCATGTCTGTACTTAGCTTAGCGAACATGTCTTTTGGCCTCATAGTTTTTCATTATGGTAGAAAATGCAGTAGAAAGTTTGCAAACAAATGCATGTATCATAGAAAATTTCCTGCTTCTGTGTGAGGCATCAATAAATTTGAGTTAATGAAAATTGAATTGAAATTTCAGTTGAAATAGAAACAGTGCTAGGCAAGTGAGGAATGAAATCCGATTAAAAAAAAATAATGTTGAGATATAAGAGTAGAAGTTTTAAATAGAAAAGCATTGCAGAAGGTTTGCAGTCAGCATTTGATTAAGTGATAAAATGCTTTCCAAAATTAAGAAAATGCAGACAAGTGGGCTGTAATCTTGCCCTTCACTTACTAGGTACCTAGTTTTGAAGTAGTCACTCAATCTTTCTGAGCTTTACTTTCCTTATTTGGGATTACAAATAACTGTTTTCAGTGTAGCTGTAATTTTGAAAGATAGTGTATATGAAGCATGGACACATATTAGACTCTTAATATGCGTTGATTATTTTGTGTGGTACATATATTTCCGCAAAGGGAAATTTTAATTGACTATGTACCTTTTTAATTGGTTTCAAGAACCTATTTAAAAGAATCTTTAATGATACCTATTGTAAAGAAAATCATCACTTTCTATTTTCTTTAGGTGCTCATAGCAAGAGTTCTTACAATGATTCTTGGCTTTGTGGAAAAACATTTTCAAACAGGCCTTTGTAGTTAAGTGCTTTAAAAAATGTGAATGCAGTTTAGTTAGGGCCGGATTACTGTTGGGAGATTTTTTTTCATGTAAAAGAACTGTTAAAGACCCTAGGAGGTGTTCTTTAGTTACTGTGTTTCAAAGAGAATGCCTTCCTGTAATTTCTATTACTTACTACATGGTAAAATTTATTTCCAGATGTGTCAGTTGGTGAAAGAATACAAAGAAAGGAATTATGAGGGTAAAGAGTATTTCAAACTGAGCTTCAGTAGTAAGTTTATTTTACTAGCTAATATTTATGGCTTGAATTTTGAAATACTTTGTGGGTTATGAGACTAATACTGTTCTCTGATAGAAACATGTAGGTGAGATCACTTTATGACTATGTCTTATTGGCACTATGTGACTAAAGCTCCCCTTGGATAGAGTTCAAAGAGTAATTGCCTTTTATATTGAGTTCCTCTCCTTAACAAAGAGTCTTCCTGTAGGGCTCAGTATACTTTTATATATACTGTTTTTTTTCTTTTCTTTCTTTTCTTTTTTTTGTGAGTTGGAGTCTCGCATAGTCACTCAGGCTGGAGTACAGTGGCACAATCTTGGCTCACTGCAACCTCTGCCTCCTGGGTTCAAGTGATTCTTCTGCCTCAGCATCCCGAGTAGCTGGGACTAGAGGCGCATGCCACCATGCCCAGCTAATTTTTGTATTTTTAGTAGAGACGGAGTTTCACCATGTTGGCCAGGCTGGTCTCTCACAAACTCCTGACCTCGTGATCCACCTGCCTTGGCCTCCCAAAGTGCTGGGATTACAGGTATGAGCCACCATGCCTGGCCTATATGTACTGTATTTTAAGTTCTTTAAACTATATGCATAAATATTATATGCATATAATTTATAGCTCTTACATATACATTGATACATGTATCCCTACACAGTTCATGTTTTTTGATGCTGTTGTAAAGGCATTGGTTTTAAAATTCAGTTTTCACTGTTCATTGTGAGTATAGAAATCCAGTTTATTTTTATTTTTTAGAGACAGGGTCTTGCTCTGTCATCCAGGCTGGAGTGCGGTGGTGCTGCCATGGCTCCTTGCAGCCTCATCCTCCTAGGCTCGAGGAATTCTCCTACCTCACCCTCCCTAGTAGCTGGGACTACAAGTGCACACCAACACACCTAGCCACCAGCTAATTTAAAACAAATGTTTTGTAAAGTTAAGGTTTCTTTATGTTGTCCAAGCTAAGTCTTGAACTCCTGGCCTCAGGCTATCCTCCGGCCTCAACCTCCCCAAAGTCCTGAGATTACAGGTGTGAGCCACTGAGCCTGGCCCCAGTTGATTTTTATATATTAACCTTATCCTGTAACCTTGCTAAAACTTACCTACTAGTTGTAATAGACCTTTTGTAGATTATTTGAAATTTTCTGCATATACAGTCCTGTTGTCTGCAAAGAGCAATAGTTCTACTTTTTCATTTCCAATCTGAATATCTGTTAATTTGGTTGTCTTTGCTTCTTTGTACCGGCAAGAACTTCAGTACAATACTGAATAGGAAGGGCAAGACTGGACATCTTTGTTTGTTCCTGATCTTTGGAGTGTCTTTTATCATTTAAAAATGAAGTTAGTTGACATTTTTCATAATTGTTATCAGAATGAAGTTTCCTTTTGAATCCTAGTTTGCTGAGAGTTTTTTGTTTTCTCATTAATCCATGTTGGATTTTTGTCAAGTGCTTTTTCTATATCTGAGATGATGATATGATTCATATTTTATTCTACTAATTTGATGATTTATACTGATTGATTTTTAAAAGTTAAACTAAACCTACATTCCTAGGATTAACCTTACTTAGTCATGAGGTATTACCTTTTTAAGGATTTTGTGTTTGTGTTTATGAGGAATGTTTCTTGTAGTTTCCTTTAATTGTAATGTCTTTGTCTGTTTTTGGTAACAGGGTAATGCTGTGAATTGGGAACTCTTCTAATCCTGAGTTTGTGTAGAACTTGTATTTTTCTTTAACCGTTTAATAGAATTCAGTAGTGATGCTGTCTGGATTATATTTTGGGAAGTTTTTAAATAATAAATTTAATTTCTTTAATTGATGCAGAGCTATCACATTTTCTTCTTGAGGCAGTTTTAGTTATTAGTAACTTTCAAGATATTTGTCCATTTCATATAAGTTGTTTAATTTATTGGGTTGGTTTGTGATATTCTTTTGTCATTCTTTTAATATTTGTAGGATCTGTTTCTTCTCTTATTGGTAATTTGTGTTTCTTTCTTTTAGCCTTCTAAGAGGATTAGTGATTTTATTGAACTTTCCAATCCAGCTTTTATTTTCACTGGTTTTCATTACTGATTGTCCATTGGTCATTGTCTGGTCATTGATTTTCTCATTTGTCATTATTTTGTCCGTTTATTTTGGGTGGTATTGATATGAAGGCAGATAACAGATAAGTTGGTCAAAATACAGAGTGTGAAATAGACTTATACATAGATGATCAATTGATTTTTGAGAATGGTGCAAAAGCAACTCAAGGGAAAGGATAGTTTTGCCAAGAAACTATATGAGAATAACTAGATCTCAATATTGAGAAAAATGAATCTAAATCCTTACTCCACACCAAAGTCAAAAAAAATTACCTCAAAATGAAAATAGGTTTAAATGTAGGAGCCATAACTGTAAAATTTCTAGAAGAAAAAACAGGAGAAAATCTTCGTAATCTTGTGAGCAGAGATTTCCTAGATTGGACCTCCAAAAGTATAAAAAATAAGAGGGAAAAAACTCTGATAAATTGGACTTCATAAAAATATAAAATTTCTTTTAAACACGCTCTTAAGAAAATGAAAAATAGCAAGTTATAGTCTTGAAGGGAAAGGATATTGGCAAAACATGCCTGAAAATAACTTGTATCCAGAATATACAAGGAACTATTACAACATTTTTTTTTTTTTTTTTTTGAGACAGAATCTTGCTCTGTCACCACGCACCAGGCTGGAGTGCAGTGGCGGGATCTCGGCTCACTACAACCTCCACTTCCCGGGTTCAAGCAATTCTCCTGCCTCAGCCTCCCGAGTAGCTGGGACTACAGGTGCGCGCCACCACGCCCGGCTAATTGTTTTGTATTTTTAGTAGAGAGAGGGCTTCACCATGTTGGCCAGGATGGTCTTGATCTCTTGACCTCGTGATCCTCCTGCCTCGGCCTCCCAAAGTTCTGGGATTACAGGCTGAGCCACTGCGCCCAGCCCCCTATTACAGCTTTTAAATAAGACAACCCACTTTTTTAAATGGGCAAACACATGAAATAAAGCTCAACACTAGTCACCAGTGAAATGCAAATTAAGTCCGTTAATCCATACTTTCAAGTTTGCTTTTCTCAAAGGAGTTAGTACTGCTTGTACTTCATAGCCGCTAGCATGGCTAAAATTTAAAAGACCATACTAAAGGTTGGACAGGTTTGGAAGCAACTGGAACTCCCATACGTTGCTGGTGGAAATATGAAATGGCACAACCCCTTTGGAAAATGGTATAAAAGTTTTTTTATAAAGCAAAACCTATACCTACAATATCATGTAGCAGTCCCCCTTCTAGATATTAACCCAACATAAATGAAGACATATGTCAACATACACTAGTACAAAAAGAGTGTTCATAACAGCTTTATTCACAATAGCCCCAAACTGGAATCTACCCAAATGTCTGTCAGCAGATGAATAAACACATTGTAATGTACTACTCAACATTAAAAAGTAATGAGCTATTATTGCACACAGCAACATGGATGAATCCTGAAAACACAGTAAGTGAAAGAATTTGGGCATGAATCTATACTGTATGATTCCATTCATGTGCACCTGTCTAATCTGTAGCGATGAAGGCAGATAAGTGACTGCCTGAGGCTGGTGGTGTTGTGGGGGTTGGGGGAGAGTAATAGGCAAGGGACATAGGAAACCTTCTGGAGCATTAGAAATGCTTCTTGATTGTGGTGGTAGTTATGCAGGTGTGTGTGTGTGTGTGTTGTAAAAACTTATCAAACTATACTGTTAAGACTACCAGAATCTAACGAAGTGAAATTTTGGTTATAAAAGTCATAACTAGTTTTTTTCATATTCTCATCCCCACTTTCATTAGTGGATGTAGATGGATTTGAAGGCCATTACTTATGTTGGAAAAGTTTGCTATTTTTAATAGCATTAAAACAAAAAGTAAAAGAAAGAAAAAATTCTTAATTATATCTTATTTTGAGCATGTGAAATGGCAAGTTGAAGTTTCTTCTCTAGTGTGCCAATCTCGTAGCCTTAATGACTACCAATTTTGATGTATATTCTTTATTTCCCTGATGCTTACAGAAAAAGGACACATATCTAATATTATATCTTTTCAAATATTCATTTATTTATTGCAGTAATATGAGTTGAGTGCCTCCTCTGGGCCAGTCATTATACTGCATCTTGAGAATAATGAGCCAAAGAAACATCCACTCTCCTGCAACTTGCAGTCTGATGGAAGTATATATATTGATTAAATAGGAACACAAACATAGTATCTTTAAATCATAACAAGTGTTATTAAAAACAAGTGTATTAGTCTGTTTTCATGCTGCTGATAAAGACATACCCTAGACTGGGCAATTTACAAAAGAAAGAGGTTCAATGGACTTAGTTTCACATGGCTGGGGAGGCCTCACAGTCATCATGGAAGTCAAGGAGGAGCAAGTGACATCTTACGTGGATGGCGGCAGGGAAAGAGAGAGCTGGTGCAGGTAAACTCCTCCTTAGAAAACCATCAGGTCTCATGAGGCTTATTCACTATCATGAGAACAGCATGGGAAAGACCTGCCGCCATGATTCAGTTACCTCCTACTGGGTCCCTCTCACAGCACATGGGAATTCAAGATGAGGTTTGGGTGTGAATACAGCCAAACCATATCAACAAGTATAGAATGTTTGAGAGTACACAGTAACAATCAAAACCTTTTCTGACCCTTCACCCTAGTTCAGGTCCATACTTTGAATCAAAGTTTGCTTTTCTGAAAGCATTGAATTCTGCCTAGATAGTATGATTGTTCATTTGGATAAAACATCTTGCACATAAACATCGTTTTATTAAAGTATTTTTTTCTCATTTGTAGTCAGCATTTTTGTATTATTTTGAAACATCAAGAAATTTTAAGTATTTAACTTCAAAAATTGAAATATTCAATCAACAAATATTTATAAGTATCTCCCTGAGTCTTAATCAGTGATCTTTATTCACTTATGTACTAAACAACATTTTGTTTTAACAACAACTTGGAAATGACAGTTTGTTCAAGCAGCAATTTTGGTGATAGTCAAGGGGTTATTAATGTTGGTATATGTCAGACACAAGTTTTTCTTAAAATATATTACACACAATATTTCATAATTGTGTTTAATTTAATGGAGAGTATTATGGAAGTTTTGTGCTCATATAACTTTAGGAAATGCAGGGTTGAAGGACTTAAACCTTTTAAACTCTAGACTTCTCAGAAGTTTTAATATGTGACCTTCTGAACCATTAAGACAGAGCTATAGTATACGGTGATGCTGATTGACCAGTGGAACTCTTTCCCCTTGGCCTGTACTTCCATGAATAGATTTCTAAGCAGATAAATAAATCTCTTATAGCATCTAAAAATCATAAAATAATATTTTAAAGATATACAATAATCAATATAAAAACATCATTTATATAGCTATAATTTTATCATTTATAGGTACTAGATCTGTATTTTGTATTTATATGTTCAACTTTTGGAAATTAATTTATACCTAATGAAAGAATAAACTCTTCATTCTTAACTGTTAAGAGAAAAGTGAAATTTACATTTCTTTTATATTTCAGAACAAAGTAGAAGAGATGATTTAGAAGCTTTAGGTCATATGTTCATGTATTTTCTGAGAGGCAGTCTTCCTTGGCAAGGCTTAAAGGTAATTGTTTTTGTGTTTTTTTATTGAATTTCATAAAATATTAAGATATTGAGGTCCTCTCTTTCAACTAAACAATTTATATATTTTAAAATTTTATTTTGTAAGTAGGGATCAGTGCTCTGCTGCCCAGGCTGGTCTTGAACTCCTGGGTTCAAGCACTCCTCCTGCCTCAGCCTTCCAAAGCTCTCAGGTCACAGGCACAAGCTACCGTGTACAGCCCAGTTAAGTACTTTTTAAATTAACACATTCTCAAGATTTTTTTTTCTTTTTTAGGCTGACACATTAAAGGAGAGGTATCAGAAAATTGGAGATACAAAACGGGCTACACCAATAGAAGTGTTATGTGAAAATTTTCCAGGTAATGAGTAATGTGAAGTTGATACATTATATACAGAAAATTAGAAATGCTGATTTTTATTGCTTAAGTTTATAAATTATTTTTCTATGCTTTAAAAAAAGAGCTAAAAATATAATTTAAAGGATTTCAGCATTTGATGCCTAGCCCACAGGGACACTTTCTATATTTGCTTTGTAAATGGTATTAATAAAGGAAAATCCTATCTGTTAAAAGTGTTGATCAGTACTAGCTGAATAAATATTTTCTTTAATGGTATACTTTTAATAAATTAAAATATTTGCTAAGGAATGCCAGGTACAAAGTTTTGGTATACGGTATTAATCATTTGGATCTCAATGTCAAGTTCAGAGGAGGTATATGGAGTATGAATTGGTTTAGTTTACAAACTAAACTTACTTAAATTAAGTAGGGTCAGTAAAACCTTACTGACTTCACTGGTTTTAAGCTAATTTTATTTTGGGGAGCTGTATGCATTTATGAAAACAATTTTGCTTTCAAGTAGATTTGTGGCAACTCAAATTAAGCCAACAAAAATTTACTTAAGGTTTCTAAATTAAGAAATAATAATAACTTGTTAGTATATTAAAATAATGATGTGATATATTTTTGCAGCAACGTTAAGTGAAAAGAGAACTAAATTTGAAGATGTAATACGTAATTCCTATCTCACTTTAGTATTCCCTACTTTTCCTGTACAATGCTGGCATTATTAATGTAATAATAATATTATCAACAAAATCTAAAGTAGCTCTTTCTCAAGCTTGTTTATCTTATTCATTGACAGCAACTTTAATTATGTGTTTTCCTTTCTTGCTGTAATATCTAGTAGATTTTTTTTAATGTTGATTAATAGTACTGGCAGTTTAGGTGTAAGCAGATAGGATAGGTGTCATTAAGGAAGCCTATATAAAGGTGGGAAAAATGGGGTTGCCAAATAAATTAGCCAGGTATTTAGCTAGAAAGTGGAATAGTGGGAGAGTCACCACATAAAGAAGGCTACTGTGTACCACTTTTGTTGCCTATTGTGGTGGGTGTTATCCTTTTCCTTGTGGCTGGGGCTAGGTGAATGCTTAGGTGTAAGTTACCATCTCTTACTGCAATAATTTTCTGTGCCCTGATGGTAAAATGCCCTGCTTTACTGATTGCTTACCATTTTACCCATTGTTTTATGTATTTTTTTGTTTCTTCTTTTCCTTCTGGGAAGCATGACCCTTAAAAATAGATATAGCTAATACATTTGGGAATTATGATAGCATGCAGAGATTTGTATATTGCCAAATAATTGTTAAATATATGACTAGAAATGAAGAGAAGACTTACTGTGCCCTTGTGTTATGTTTTTGACATTTGTTTTAGCTTCCGTTTATTAGCTTAATTGGTTAGAATACTGCTCAAAGCCAAGATTAGGAATTTGAATTTGCTGTTAGTTGGTATATGTCACTGATTCTAAAGGAAATCCAGCAAGCCAATATAAATCAGTTCTCACCAGTATTTTAAATAAAATTTTAAATTTATAAACTGATTATGGTGCTTTGTGATTAATCATGCATTAAGTTGCTTATTCAACTTGTCATTCTACCAAACATTAAAAATAATCTTATAAAATAAAAATTTTAGCTTTTCCTAATGTAATGAAATAAAAATAGTGGTTGTTAAACTGAACCTCTCATTTTTTTGTGTCTCTATTCCCCTTCCTTCTTCTCCTCTTTTTAATTTTGTTGTAATTAAACTCAGAAAAATTTAAATTGCAGAATTTTGTTACTTTTCCGTGTTTTTTAATATATAATACAATGTGCTTTTAGATACCTAATTTTATTATTGAGTATTAAAGTATAGTTTGAATAATTTTTATATTATTTCTAGAAGAAATGGCAACATATCTTCGTTATGTAAGAAGGCTAGATTTTTTTGAAAAACCAGACTATGACTACTTAAGAAAGCTTTTTACTGACTTGTTTGATCGAAAAGGATATATGTTTGATTATGAATATGACTGGATTGGTAAACAGTTGGTGAGTACTCTATTCTACATAATAAAATGTTATTTATAGTATCTGTTTTTTTAATAGTATAGTTCCTTCATTTGAAAAGAGTTGAAAACAAATAGTTGTTTTAAATGATTAATTATATTGTTTTTTTAAAGGACATTTCTGCAGGTAGCGCCGTACTAGTATTCTTTGAGGTTTTCAAAAACCCTGCATCTGGATTCTTTGCCTTTTAGCTTGAAGAGTTACATTTTTAACTTTTCACCCTGATTTAGTTCTTAATGTCAAATGTGTAATATTCTCATGATTAATACTTTAATACCTTGGTGAAAATTAAAATTATAAGCCTCTCCAAGTCAAAATATTGGAAATAAGCAATGCTATTATTTTATTTTTTTATTCTTTTAATTTTCTTAAAAGTTTATTCTATTTATACATTTGCTTTGGAAATGAGAGACATAAACAAGTACATTTTTATCATTTTAATATGAAAATGTAGCCTAAAAATAATGACAGCATTAGAAAGTCTTTTGTAGGTGTAAAAATAAATACTTTATAAAGAATTTAAATACGTGTCCCGGTGTGGTGACTCACACCTGTAATCCAGGCACTTTGGAGGCCAAGGTAGGCGGATCACCTGAGGTTGGGAGTTCAAGACCAGCCTGACCAACATGGTGAAACCCGTCTTTAAAAAAAAAAAAAAAAAAAGAATTTAAATACTTTAAAAACACTTTAAAAAGTAGCTGTATTCTCTTTGCTTTACCTTCTTAGCTTTAACGACATTTTGAGAATGATGTCTTTACCTAAAACTTTAGTTTGTTTAACAGTCTTTTATTTTTCTTTAATTCTTTAAGCAGCTAAGTAAATGACTTTAAATAAGATTTTTGAAATGGAATGTATCAATACCAATTGTTATTGTATTGTAGCCTACTCCAGTGGGTGCAGTTCAGCAAGATCCTGCTCTGTCATCAAACAGAGAAGCACATCAACACAGAGATAAGATGCAACAATCCAAAAACCAGGTTTGCTGCCTTTTAGATATGAAATATCTTTCTTTGTTTCATGATTGAAACATATACTTTTTTCTTCAGTAGATAAAAAAGATTGAAGGATTAAAAATACATGTTTTTAATAGATGAACTTTTCTCTTGATTTTCACTGTTTATTAGTTTAATAGTGGCATTAAAATGTTTAATCATAAATCTTTAATAAATGGTACAAAGTAGTGTAAACTTTGAGCAGTATTTGATATTCTATTAGAATATTTTCATTCCAATGGGGTACTCCATTGGAATGAATTGTAATAGCACTTGATCTTTCTATCGTTTAGTTAAATAAATTATTTATTGAATTTCTGCTGTTGTAAAGCTACTATTCTACACATTGTAGAAATGCAGAAGCAAAGAAGACTGCATAACCTGTAAGAATGATTTTGTAACCAGTGACTAAAAGCAGTGTGATAGCTAAGCTCAGTCAATCTCTAGAATCAGGCAAACATGGATATGGCTTAACCCTGGGCAAATGAGTTAATCTCTCAAAGCCTCAGTTTCCTTATCTATAAAATGGAAATAATGTATGTTAGTTTCTAGCATACAGTAAGCTTTCATTCAATCAAAACTCTTGTGTCTGGAGTTTAAAGTGCCATGGAGGAGATCATATGAGGGACTCTGAAGATTTTATGGAAAAGGTAGCTTTTGACATGAGCCTAAAGAATGAATGCAATTTTTAAAGGGAAATGAAGAAATAAGGGCATTTTTGGGAGATTGAATAGTATAAAATATGAAGCAGAAGTTTAAAAATAGAGAATTTGAGGAATAGGCAGCAGTTCAGTTTGTTTGGAGCAAAGAGTAGGTAGAGCTGGATTAGACAAGGAGTAGAGAGTCAGTCTGAGATAAGGCATAGAAGTTGATCAAGTGGAGAGTTCATGTTTCCTGACTGGGTAAAGGAATTGAAAGCTGTTGAAATTTTTGACCAATATTTTAATTTCTCTCTCTCTCTCTTTGACTTAAAAGTTTTGCTATCACAGTGAGTTAAAGAGTGTCTAGAAATTTCCTGTTACAGCCCTTTTTGGAGAAGGATAGTGTACTCTCCTGTTTTACATTTACATTGTTTATCCCATCAAAGTTCAAGTGAAGATTAAAACGGGATGAAAATCAAAAGAAAGAACACCACTTGTTAAAAACCATAAGCACAATAAAATGCTATTTTTAGGGAGTGTTTAACAATATTATGCTATAAAGCGTGGCCAACTGTATAAGATACATATTAAATTTTTGACTTACAAAAGTTGGCATCATGAAGGATCTCATACATAAATTACTTCATATGTATATTAAAATTAGTTGATAGCTTGAGTGCCCTGATAAGATTCTGTATAAAGAAAGAAATAGCTCAGAAGTTGAGACTTAGTTTGTGTTTTATAAACCGGAGTTAATTCCTTGAATATACTTGGAAGAAGATTAATATGATATTCTTTAAAATTCTCTACTTGAGCTGTTAGGTATTATAATAAGTGAAATTCCTCGATTGTTGAATTAAATTATAAATCTAATGTTGTAGACTTTTAATTTTCTATGTGTTTCAGACATGTCTTGCTAACTAGATTATCAGCTCACTGAGAGTGGGAACTATGTTTCATTGGTCCAGTCCTTGTTGCACTAAATGTAGGGAATATATATACATACATACATATATATATATAATTTATTCAGGCAATTCTTTAGGATAGGCTTATATATTGAATTTGAGATGTGAGTATACAGATTTTCATCCTGATAGAAAAATTGTATATCTAGAAAAAATTCTTCTTAAATATCCCTATACTACTAAGCAGTTTAAGTTCTATGAGAAACCTATAGTTCACAATCCCAAGGAAGAAAGATTATTTCAAATGACTTAAACCTTTGTAATGTCCCTAAATAAATGGTAGGAAAAATCGTTGAGAGGATTCTGAAATTGTTGCGTACATGTAATTGTTTATTTTCAGGAGAGGGTGTGTAGCTCTGAACTATATTCTTAGAGAGTTCCATGACCCCAAAATATTGCTCATTGCCCTAGATATTTGTCTCAATTTTAGCGTCATTTTCATTCTTTCATTTTGTCTGGACTTGACTTCATCTAGTTGATTTCAGCTTAAGCTTCAAAGCTGCTTAATTCTGGTTATGAATTTGGAGGGTTTAATGAAAAGGCATTATAGAACTATTGTAATTGTTTTGATGACATACTTTATGCCACAAAGTATGTAATTTTGCATTGTACAATTTAATTTAGGAAGCTTAGTGCCAGAATATTTATTCACATATCTACTTGAATTTTACATCTCTCCCCTGAAGCTTGCTCTGGCCACCAATATGCTTGAGGGTCCCTATATTCCAATGTGCTTGGCACTTTGTAGCAAGATTTTCATGACTTTGAAAAAGAAAGAAAAGAGTACTGAAGGCTATAGAATATATTTAATTGTGGTAAGGAGCTGGGTAGTATTATTACTGGAAGAGCATTAGGCTCTGAATTGGAGTTCGTGGTTTACTTCATTGCTAGCTCTGTGACTATAGGGAAGTGCTTAATGTCTGACTGTCTTCATCAGTAAAAGGGGATGATAATATCTACCTCAAAATGCGATAACATATAAAGCAGCTAATGTAGAACCAAACATGTAATAAAGCTTAAATAATATATTCTTCTTTCAACTTTTTATTAGTGTTGTCTACATTTTTCTGAAACAGAAATTGACCGCTATTAAGAAATTACTCTTAATTCTACCGATAGATTATAATGTTTGTTATTGCCATGCAGATTTGCCAAGGGACCTAAAAACATCAAGGATTTTCAGCTTATTACATAAACATGGATTTCTTAATTTGAATCAGATAAAAAGAGATCAAGGAAGCAAAGAGATTCATATGTGTAGGATTACCACTTAGAAAAAAATTTGTTTTGTCTTATTCTCATAGTATTCTGTATAGTACTTCTCCCTTTTCAAATAACTTTTCTGTTTTCTCATATTATCCTCACAGTCAGAAATAGGGGACTAAGTAAGAGAGAAAATATTTCTAGAATCTCAAGTACAGTTATTTAAAGGCTATCATTTGTACCTTCTAAAAGTAGCTCCTCATCAGAAAACACATAGTGACCTCTACTGTAAAAAAATATAGTGTGTGGCCTTTTAGTGTGCCCATGATTTATTTGGAGTTCTTTCTTGGTCATGGCATTTTTACCCTTCTAGTTCTTTGTTAGTTGATTTATAAAGCTAGAGGGTAGAGTCTGTGATTTCTCAAGGATTTTTACTTCTAAAATTTTATGGTTCTATTTTATTTTTATTGTTGATCATTACACAATTTGGCAACTTAACTAAAATCACTCCACATTCTCTATACAAAGCTAACTGCACCATGATTCAGAATAGTAAGGGTATTTTAAATTTCCTTTTATGCATTTGTTTTATATATTATGAGGATAAGATGTTTAACATATTGGGTTTTTCTTCTTCCATGCATGCCATATGCATTAAATAAATGGCAGTCGGCAGACCACAGGGCAGCTTGGGACTCCCAGCAGGCAAATCCCCACCATTTGAGAGCTCACCTTGCAGCAGACAGACATGGTGGCTCGGTACAGGTATTTTCTGATTTTTGCATGAGTGATTATTACCCAGATTTATACAACTAACCCTTTTTTTTTTTGGAACTCATGGCATGATTTCATATCTTAATGGAAAATTTGTTGCTGAACTACTCTCTTCATAATTCTCTTCTTTTGTTATTTACCCAAAAAAAAAAAAAAACAAAAAAACCCAAAATTAATGTGGTCCAGAAAGACCAGCAATACCAAGATTTTTCCTTTGTTCATTTTTGCAAGTATATGCAACAATATTTAAGTCATAGAGCAGATTAGAAAAACAAACAGTATTATACTTGAAATAGGTATTAAACTTGACCACAATAATCTCAATCTTCTTTAATGCTTTAATTAATAGAACATTTTTGTATTTTTTTGCATTCATTGACTTTGCCTCCTTCAAACTTAATCAGTTAAATATCGTTTTTCATCCTTAATACTCAGAATGAACTTTCTAATTAATTGTTCAAATAAACATGACCCTAATTTTTATCATAGTGTATTTTGTTTGTACTTATAGAAAATATCAGATAGAGGAAATTTTAATGACAAGTTTTATTAAATACTCCCCTCAATTAATTGTGTGGCTTTTTACATAAATTTTAAGCAGTTCCTTATTTATGATTTGTTTCTGTTCCCCTTTTATATACTCTTAGAGTCAGCTACTATATATACTCTGCCGTCTATTGCCCTGTAAATTTTAATGATTTATGTATATTGTAGAAACAGGGAAAGATTGCTTGAGGCTCGTATTGTGTTTTAAAATGTTGGTTTCAGATAATCTAAAAGCCAGCTTAAAGTAGGTGAGATAACAAATGTTACCTCAGTACATTTCAGTGTAGAATGTTTTTTACATTTTCATTTTTTCCTTTACATATTTTTACTTGAGCTATTTGCCATTTTATCAAATTTGCATTTTTCTTAGTGTATGTATTTAATCCACTGATTCTGTACTCTGGATTCTATTTTTTCTTGATTTGAATTTTAAAAATTAAATCATGATTAAATCTTATGAGCTCTCATTTTTCTCACCATTAAATTTTAGAGGTAACTTAAATTATATAATCAATTACTTTTGTAGAATTTTGTAGTTTATAGAATTTTCAGTAATGTATGGTAGTCTTATTTGAGTAGATCTATAAGAGCCTAGGGTGAAGGACTTAGAGGCAAGGGTACCTAAATTGTAAAAATTTTTATGACCTAATCCATACAGTTAGAAAAGCTGATTGAGCAAATTATATTTTATTTGCATAACACAAACTATATTTTGTATGTATCTATATATATTTACATGTTTTTAAGTATGTGCGTATGTGTTATACCAGGTGTTTTGCTCAGTGCAACAATTAAGGCACTATTAGAAAATTTTCCTACCATTTCTGTACCATTACCAGATTTATTTTCTTAGCCTCTTCTTACTCTTACATGATTCCCCGACATTGCCTCATGGGATTTCTGTGGACTGTCAAAGGGTGAATGAATTTCATTATTCGCTCATTATTTCATTACTTCATATTTATTGTTGTACTCACATGTTTTCACAGAGATATTTTAACTTTGCTCATGTCTTATTTCTAAGACTTTTCAGCCTACTGAGACTAAATCTGACTTCATCCTAATATTCAATAAGTGATCAATAGATTTTGAGTAATATGTAATATAAATACATAGGTAAAACAAAAAATAGTATTTTCATTGACCTCATGTATTTTACAATATTAACTGGCACATGATATGGTGGACATTAACAGCCTAAGTAGGATCATACCTGAATCCTTCCCACTCTAAAATAAAGACTGAATTCGTTTATAATTTATGTCCTAAACACTTTCAGAGTTATTGAAAATTTATAATATAATACTTGTATAATTGGACTAATGAAATTATAAATTAAAACATAATAAAAGCAAAGAAAAGCACCTAAAATCTGAACTGATATTGTTATAATTGAATACTTTATTTGATTCTGAATGAAGGCAGATAGGAAAACAATGTGTTCTATTAATATTATTCTCATTGTCTGATAAAGGGAGGAAATAAAGAGAAAAAAACTTTTTATAATACAAAAGTATGAGATGAATTTGCCTTGGGCTTATTTGTGCAATGGTTGTTAAATCAACTGTTGAACAAACTTTCAAGCATTGGTTTTGCAGGAGATGCAAAGACTTTATTTATATGGCAATTAGAAAATTATTCAAAATAAACATACTAAGAGTTTATCATTAAATAGTTTTTTTAGGAAAGACATTTTCATAATTAATAGGTAGCTGTCTGGTATTGAAGTGTGATACAGATTTAGGATATCCAGAAGCAGAATCAACAGTTAGTTAAAATGAGCCATGATGAAACCATGGCTTTCACTCCTCATCTGTCAGTGCAGTCTTTTCCATGGAACTGATCATTGCTCTCAGTGCAGCACTGAAAATCATTCCAAGCTGTTTAGAATTGACATGTAAGATGAAACCTTTTCCCATTTTTGACCGATAGAAAGATCCTCAGATACTTGTTATTTCAGATGTGCTTTTAGTATAAATTATCAGCAGAGTCTAAATTTGAACTCCCTGCTTTTCTGAGTTATTATATAGCAGACCAGACAGTGTTACCAGGTTGATGATGTTGCAGTTTAGAGCCCAAGCTCTGCAATCAGATTAGAGTTCAAATTTTGTGCTGAGATTATTTATTAGTATATGAGGATTTTAACAAAACCTCTACCTTATGGTTTTGTTATGAAAATTTAATTTTAAAAAAAGTGTTTAGCATAGAGGTTGAGGCTTAGGAAACTAGTGTTAGGTAGTATAATCTATTGTTTTTGCAAATTAAGAAACTCGAGTAGTGTTTTTATTGATCTCTGGGAAGTGAAGTATTAGAGGTACAGTCAAAAGAAAGCATTGATAAATGGGATTTTTCTAAATTTATCTCTTTAGTTAAACATGTTAAATCGCTACCTAAAAAGATACAGCTGTACATTTGATAAACTTTTTCCATTCAAGAGACTCTAAAAACTTTATTTTGTATTGTTTTTAGCCTGTGTTCTGGAAAACCCCCAGGGGAATCAAGTGTGTCCCTCTCAGTTCCTTCTTAGAATCATTGGTGATAATAAATATGGCTGAAAAACTCAGACCTACCACATTCAGTTTCTTGGCCATTCATTATTTAGCAAATATCTAAGTGTTATGTGCTAGGCTCTTCTAGGGTTTTTTTTTTTTGAATGAAAAGAAGCATATAAAGACATGGTGCCTGTGTCCATGAAGAAGTCAGTGGAGAAGGCTGATGAGCAGGCGGGGTGATAAGTAGAGATAGCACAGAGTACTAGGAGAATTGATAGGAAAAGCACATAACCTGAATGAGTCAGGGTTTTCTGGGAAAACTGACATGTAAACTGAGACCTAAAGAACCAGTGGGAGCTAATCAACTGAAGAAGATAGAAGGGGTCAAAAGAGAAGTATACCAGGCAGAAAAGATAGTATGTAAGGTTAGGGGGCAAGAGGCATATTAAGGAAGCTGATTTAGTCAAGCTGGTGTGTGTTGAGAAATGAAACTGAGAAAGTAGGCAGAAGGTAAATCATGAAGGATCTAACAGGTCTTGTTATTAAACTTGGCTTTATTCTGAGGATACTGGGTAACCATAATGGAATTAGGAGACGAACTTTGATTAGTGTTTTCCAGATAATTGCTTTTGCTGGAGACTAGGTTGAAAGGAGACAAGTGTAAATGAGGAATACAGCTCTCAAAAGTCTGTAGTTGGGGAAAAATGTTGGGTAGTGGGGATAACAAGAAATAAAAGGCTTAGAAAAGAATTAGAAGGTGGAGTTTAGTTGGGTGTGGGACTGAGGGAAAAGGAAAAGCTCAGTTTTTACTTCTTTTTGATATGTTTCTAACTGGCAAATCAGGATCTCCAAAGTTAGATTTTAAAATATGCTACGGACAACAGATAGTACTGATCTCTAATTCCATTTTAGCTGTGCTTTTCACTGTAGCACAATTCCATTGAGCTCAGTGCCAACTGAAAATTTGATCCCATATGGAGGCAACTGTAAGCAAAAGGAAGGAGACAAATATTAAGGACACTACTGAAAAACTATTTTACATGGTTTTACATGTAAAATGTACTTATACATGTACTATGTATACCCCCGATTGTTTGGAAATCTTTTATAGTTGTACAGTATTTGGTTAGAATCTAAGGAATAATGTGACTCTGAGCCTTTGGGAGGAAAAGGGGTAGAATTACAAATGGTGTAGATATGTTGTACAACCAGGTATTGTTGAGGAAAACGAAAGAGTAACATTCATTGTTGTAATAAGCAATCAGATCTTTTAGCTGATGAAGCATCTGAACAAATAAATACAGGTGGTGATAACAGAAAAGGATTAGACAAATATATCTGGAGATGATAATAAAACGTGTTAAAGTCGAGAGTAATAGTAGATACCATTACTTCAGTTACATTAATTGTGAATACTGACTGTTCTAAAACATTACTAATTTCAGTCTATCAAATATTTGAAAATACAGTTATTAACAAGGAACAAAATCTAGTGACTATTACAATCATATCTTTCTATTCATACTTTTCTGGGGTACTGAAATCTGCAAAAGAGAGATTGTGGGAATATAGTTATGTGCCTTTATTACTTAATTTTTAGTTCATTTCCTTTAATCTAGTTTCGGAAATTTCTATTACCATTGGGGTACATTAGTATTATGAATTTACTTATTTTTTTACAATAACATTTATAGTAACATCTCCAAAGACTGGGATGATCAAGGAAAATAATGATCCTAAGTGAAAGTTAACTGAAAATCCATTTTGGGTTATCTTTGTGGACAAAGCTGGTGAGCTGGTATTCCAAAAGATGATCCTAAAGCATATCGCTATCTGTGCTTTAGGGTCATCTTTTGGAATACCAAGAATATCAATTATACCTTTAGTCTTTAGGATATGTAAAGAAGTTGGTTTCATATTTTATATATATGTGTGTATATATATATATATATATATGTATATCTCCTAGCACAGGTTCAGGAAATTATTTGGAAATCACTCTTTTAACTATTAATATATCTCTTTAGTGTGCTTTCTTATACATACCTTTTAAAAAAGCTGAATACATTAATAAAATATATGATGTTTTAGTATTTCTAATAGATTGGATAGATGAAAATTTGGCCAATATGTTTGGTTAATTAATATATTATATCAAGGCTTTACTTGGTAATCTTGCTTACAAGATATCAGATAGAAATTAGGAAGACAGGCAGGGCATGGTGGCTCACACCTATAATCCTAGCACTTTGGGAGGCTGAGGCGGGTGATCACTTGAGGCCAGGAGTTTGAGACAAGCCTGGCAATGTGGTGAAACCCTATCTCTACTAAAAATACAAAAATTAGCCAGGTGTGTTCGTGCATACCTGTAATCCCAGGTATTTGGGAGGCTGAGGCAGGAGGCGGAAGTTGAAGTGAGCCGAGATCGTGCCATTGCACTTCAGCCTCAGTGACAGAATGAGACTCCATCTCATAACAACAACAACAAAAAAGAAATTAGGAAGACAGTAGTATAACTAATTTGTATGAATTCATTATATTTGGAAAGTACATTAATTGGCTTTTTAAAATCATTGACAATAAAAATACTATATGTTATGTCTATACTCAAAAGTCTATAAGAATAACATCTTTTGGAATTGGATTTGTCAGGCATATGTTAAGTGAACTGTTATTATGTCTCACACTTGCTTGTGGGCTGTTTCTCCAACATCCCTCTTAAATTCTGACAGTAAAACTGTATTCTAGTTTCCTTTTTTTTTTAACTTCTTAAAATGAGAATCGTAGTAAGTTTCTTGTAAAATTGGGAATGTCAGAGGGAATTTTTTTTTAAGAAGGTAAGCAATCCTGTATAATGCCTGAATTATTTTTTGAAATGTAAAACCTTAGAATATCTGTCATTTTTTTATACTTTCAAGAAACCAGGCTGATGAACACTAATATTTCAGAGACTAATCTTCTAGTTCAAGTTATGATTCTGGAAATGTCACCTAAGTAGAACTATTCATTAGAATATGGCTTATAAGAATAATTTGTATGTATTTGATTGATTTAGGCTTCCAGGAATAAAATGATATATTATTTAGAGTATTATATCTTCATTTCTTCTTTGTAAAATCCTTTTTCAAAAAGACACAAATTTTAAGTGAAAGTTGTTTTAATGCCATGATAACACTCTCAAGTCACTGGTGTTAAATAGGCCAATTTTATGAAGGTCAACAGCAGTATCCTGTCTTAACTCTGTTAACACAGTGATTCTATTCTGACTTTGGGATACTGGCCTCTACTCAGAGGATCAGGGAATTTGGGAAACCATGGAAAAATTACATAAAAGGAAAATGTTACTTCCTTCTGGTCTGGATCTGGTCAACTAGGTAAAATGGGATTTGAAACATTTCAATGAAATAAAATTTACCAAAGTCACGTATAAAAAGTCTTCCTCCATGAACTGAAGTAAATCACATTATATAATTACAGTGTATATATGGTCATTGCTGCTGGAAAATATGTAGTTAATGTTGCTAGAATTTAGAATACCTGGGTTTTTTTAAATTTTCAATTATGCTGCTTAAAATAAGGGAAGATATGTTAGAGGAGCTACCTCTAAGTTGAGGTGGCATCCCTCCAGTTGTCTAGGGCCATTGAACAAAAGGGAGAATAAGAAACGTTGAATACTATGTTGAGGAAAGAGCATTGGAAATTTTTCAGTGAACTGTTTGATTATGTACTGTATACAGGCTCTGGATGGAGGTAGCAGAGAATATGTGAGATAAGAATACTGCTTTCTCTCTCCTATCCAGTTTAGTGCGGAGGCTCTGACATTTTCAAAATTAAGAATAAAGAACCAAATTATGTTCAATAATCAGAACAAATAATTATTTTTGAATGTTTTCAGAGAGAAAAATAAAGAGAAAAGATTTACAGCTCAATAGTATGACAGAAAGGGGAAGCAAGTGCCCCCAAAAAGGAGAGGCATGCTTAGATATAAAAGTATTCTTTTCTTTAGATTGCCTTTGAAGATAATCAAGGCAGTTTTGTATGTTTTCAGCTGTAGGCACAAATGCAGTCTTCATTTCTAAGTACTTATTCCGTATAGGATATAGGAAACTGAACCTCCGTAATTCCTAAATTAACTCAAGTATATTGGTTGATTGGTAGTTGTTAATACTTTCCTTGGAGTTGGAGAGGGTCCTATTTCTCTACACTAAAGTATCATGTCTGCACGGACAGGGATGTTTTATCTTGCTTACTTTGGTATTCCAAATACCTACGACAGTGCCTAGCATGCTGTAGACTAAAGCAATAACTTAATTAAATTTTAGAAATATAAGGTACCGTAAATACTACTTTTAAGTCTAATAGTCAGTTGTCAACTCTGTTGCCCATGTCAGAGTTGCTAACCTTTTGTTTCATTTAAAGAGATTAGGTATTGGGTAGGAGGGGCATCAAAGAGAATTCCTAGATTTTTGAGCCTGGAAGTCTGAGAAGATGGTAGGGCTTTAACTGAAATGGGAGCTATGGGAAGAGCAATATATTTCAGAGGGAGGAAGATAAATTTATCTTCAGAAATGCAGGGTTTGAGGTACCAAACTTGGTTTAGCAAACTGAGTATATGGCTGAGTAGTTAGGCTCAGGGAGCCCTTTATCTAGAGGTGATAGTTGAAGCCACGATTATAGATGAAACATAGTGATGGATGGCCACCATTTAGAGCTCTTCCCATATGCCAGGCACTGTGCTTTATATATTGACATTTATGTACTGATACTATCACACCCTCATATCAACCTTGTTAATTATATGCTACTGTTCATTGTACTTGAAAACTTTAGCAAGGTAAGATATTTTTCCCAGAGTCTCATAGCTAGTAAGTGGTAGAGCTAGGTTTTGAGTCTAGACCCATCTTACTCCAGAATGTTCAGCTAGTGCCAAGTGATTTGATGTACAAGAAAATGAGGCACTGAGCAAAGTACATCTTTCAAATGAGCATCTTAAAATGAGCAACGTGATTGCTGTGTGGATGATACATTTGAAAGATGAGAAGTCAGCTAATAAGTAGGAAGAGAATTATAGGCAGTGACAGTAGATAATGCCAAGGCCTTTAAATGGGAATACATTTTCTCAGAATCATTGGTAACCTTTAAGATAACTCTTATTAGAGTTATGTAGAGATAGAGAACTGATTGCAAGGAGTAAACGAATAAACAACTGGAAAATTTTATAAAACTGGAAGTGATAAGTTATATATTTTTTTTTCCAAAAAGTTTAGTGATAAGGGAAAAGGAAGAAATAGAATAATAAGGTAAATTTGCAGAAACAGGGTAATTTGGGAGAATTTGGGAATTTCATTATGATTTTTATCTTGTTTCAGGATTTCATTCATGCATACATGCATTCATTTCCACAAATATTTATTGAGTGCCTGTTCTGTGCCAGGCATAGCAGGAAACAATACAAGATCTCTGTTGTCCTGGAGCTTAATTTTAATAGTGGTAGGGATGCATGTCAAGAAACACAACAAATGAGCAAATAAGAAAAACATGAACACTGATAAATACTCTACAAATAATTTAAAATAGGGTGTAACATAAAAGACTGTGTCAGCATGAAAATTTTTAGCTGTGTGATAGAAAAGGCCTGCTCAGAGAATCTGAAAGATGAGAAGTCAGCTGATAAGTAGGAAGAGAATTCTAGGCAGTGACAGTAGATAATGCCAAGGGCTTTAAGTGGGAAGAATCTTGACATATTGGATGGAGGCTAGTGAGCTATGGAGAAGGTGGTATGAGATCAGAGAGGTAGACAGGCATCACATCATGTGGGACTTTGTCAATTTGCATAAGGAGTATAGATTTTTTACTCTAAGTGAAACAGGAAGCCAACAATTGGAGAGTTTTAAGCAGGGAGCTGTCTGTGATATGATTTGCATCTTAAAATGAGCAACGCGATTGCTGTGTGGATGATACATTTGAGTGAGGGACAAAGCAGAAGACTAGATAATACGTTTTTGCTTTTATTCACATAAGAGATCATAGTGCCTTGGACTGGAGTCCTGGTAGTAATAGAGATGGTGAGAATTGATTAGGTATGGGATATGTTTGGAGAAGGATTTAACAGGATCTGCCATTGATGGATTAGATGTGGGGTTTAAGTTAAAGAGGAATCACAGTGACCCCTGCATTTGAACACTGGGTGAATGAATGGTGTTGTCTCTATTTAAATGGGCAGTTTGAAATGGAGACTTGAGCATAATTGCAGATTGAAGTGAAGGATCCATTCGAAGGAGTAATATTGAAGTTTTTCTATATTCAAGGAAAGTAATTCATGATATAGCAAAGTGCCAAAGGACATAGGCACGCAAGAGGAAACTGATTGAGACATACATGTAGGAGTTAGCCTTAAAAACCAGAGGGAAGGAGACAGAAGACAGAGATTTCAATAAGGAAAGGAAGTAAGTTGAAAAGCACATATTAGATGACCTTGATTTTTAAATAAAATGCTAGACCTGTTACTATATTTAGTTGCTACCTATTGTTTTGTGTCCTTACATTAACTTTCTAATTGAAATACTTTAACCTTATGTTTTCTTATATAACCTATTTAGTGTGTATGTATATTTATGAGTATGTATGTGTACTATATATTTTTTTTTTCTTTTCTTTTTTTTTTAAACAGGTTGTAAGCTCCACAAATGGAGAGTTAAACACAGATGATCCCACTGCAGGACGTTCAAATGCACCCATCACAGCCCCTACTGAAGTAGAAGTGATGGATGAAACCAAGTATGTGTTTGTTTTGTTTTAGTAACTTTTTGTTCTTAAATTATGCATGTTTGAGATTTATAGTTCATAAAATTATTTCAGGAGTTTTTTTTCAGGGAATAGGTGCATGCAAAACAAGTGGTATGCATAATTATTTTAATCACTATAGTAAGTTTAAAATAGTGCTGTTTCAGTAAACATTTTAATAATACAAAATATTTAAGAACTGTGCTCAAATTCTTATTTAGAATTAACAGCATATTTTTAGCTTTTGAGTTTTAAGAGTGTTGATGCATGAAAGTTATTGATATGCTATCTTTTTTCTGTAAGCATTAAGAATACATATTAATTTTATAAAATGCATGTTTTATTATATTGAATTTTTTTTAAAGCATAAATTATGACAATATTGCTTGGGAAAAATTATGCATGAAAAACAATGTGATAATTTCAATGTGGGCTGTTTCTGATTCTCTCTCTTTTTTTCCCTTGTATTTTTTTTTTTATGTGTGTATAGCTGCCAGAAAGTGTTGAACATGTGGTGAGTCTCAAGTGTAGGCAGGCAGAAATAGCTCCGTTGACTGTAATTTCAAAGATTTAGCATCATTTTGTGTCTTTTGAAAACAAAACTCTCAACCAATTATAATTGATAAAAGTTATTCAAAAGTATTTGATATCGTTAAGATAGCTCTGAAAAGCAAGAAATAATTGTTTGAGGAGCTCTTTTGCCTGCTGCAACTTTTTTTACTTCAAGTGACATAGATTCGGGGCCACTTTTTAATTGCATAGATGATACACCAACCCTGCTTGTGCTTGTGCATTTGTTTCGTAATAGTTTTTATTTGCTATTTAAATAGAAAGATAGATTTTTGCATTAAGCTTTCTTTTTTCTGTTTGCAATTGTTAAATACATATAGCAGATCTCATTCCCCACAGTAGTATCACCAAAACAGTATTTCATTTACTAACCAATTACTGCCCTTGAACATAATATCGATAAATTTTATGATAACCTTATAATGAGAAAGTCATTTTAAAAATCCTCATGATATTAGGAAAAGTAATGTTCTTATTAATATAAATAATTTTGGATTTTAGTTATTTCCTGACATTTGCCTTTAGTTGTAATACTGTGCTTAAAATGCTCTCAGTTGCAGAACAAATTTTGAGTCAGACTGGGACTGAGTAAAGGAAGTTGCTTACATTAGTAAATGCTGAAATATTTTACTCATATCTAAAGACACCTTATATAACTTTCAAAATAATGCTCATTTGCTGGCTGCAAAATTAGGAAACTTGTGGATTTTTTTCTTAAAGAGCAATGATTAAGAATCCATTTTTATCACTTTTGACTGTAGAATTTATTGACAGTGTGACAAAGACTAGTATATTTCAGGATATTAACTAGTTGTATACTTGTGTATTTTTATGGACTGCAGAAATAAATCCCTGAAAGTGTAGTCTTATTTGCATGTTTTTAAATCAAAGACAAAAACAACAGCTTATGTTGTGAATTTTAGGTACAATCCTAAGACAGGAACGTAGGGTGGTGGTGTGGCAGATTCTACTGCACACATCTTTTGCAGTTAAACATAGGTTGAAGAATCCTGTTTCTGTCACTTATTTATTACCTTCAAGAAAGCTTGTTTCTTTTTCTGTAAAATGAAGCTAATAATATCTACCTCATTGGTTGAGAAAATTAAATGTGATAAAGTGCTGGTATTTTGTCTGACACACAGCAGGTACTCAATAGCTATTATCACCCCTATTTATTTCTTCTCTTCCAGCTGCCAATGACATTTCTCATCTCTCTTCTTCCCAGGCTTGTGCCTCTTTTATCAGTGTCCCATATTTTTACTTCCATACCCACACTTTGCACTGAAACTAGCTTTTCTTCATTTACATCCTCCTGGAGACTTGCTTTTAATCAAATCCATTACTTTTATCTATTTATTCATTCAGCAATTATACTGCTGAAGTTTCTGAAATACCTGATAATGTCCTTGTTCTTAAGTAGATTACAAGCCAGCAGGAAGATTGCAGTTGTACTAGTATATGTCAGTATATGATTAATACTATGAAAAGGGTATTGAAAAAATGATTAGAGTTTGTAAAGATAAAGATATTTCCAGACCTGGATGATCAGAGAATACTTTATGGAAGTGGCACTGAAGAATGGCATAGTAATTTATTTAGTTGGGATGAGTGTGGGTGTGTGTTTGGGTCTCTATCTGTGGACATTGGAGCATGTGAAAGAAGGAAGTGGTGGGAAGGCTATTCCTGTAGGAAGCATTCTCCATTGCCTGTCGTATCATGTCCATATTTCTTCGCGTAGCACCAAGGTCTCTCACACCTGTCATAGTCTGGCCCCTGTCTATCTTTACAGCTCTGTTTTTCTTTCTGAACTTTATATAGCATTGATTCCTTAAATATGCCTTTGCTATGTTATCCTCTTTATGTACCTCCCACTTCTTGAAACTTACTGAATTTCTTCAAAACAAGGATTTTTTTTCATCCTCAGATTCCTAGTGGCTATGTTCCTTAGTAAATCATTACTAAATAATTAAACAATGAGGTATACCCATACAATGGACTGCCATTTGACAATATAAAGAAATGAAATTGAAAACATTGTGCTAAATGAAAGAAGCCAAACACAAAAGGCCACATGTAATGTGATTCCATTTAAATGAAATGTTCAGAATAGGCAAATATATAGGCACCAAAAGATTAGTGATTGCTCAGGGCAAGAAGAGGAGGATGGGATTTCTTTATGGAGTGATGGAACTGTTCTGAAATTAGATAGTGGTGATAGCTGCTCATTCTGAATACTAAAAGCCATTGAATGATATACTTTCAAAGGATAAATTTTATAACGTGAATTATATCTTAGTAAAATGGTTGTTTTTAAAAAAGGATAGCAACTCATGATATCAGTGAAGCCTTACTTCAGGTGGGTTAGGTAGGTTACAGAAATTCTCAGAATTTTTCTATCTCTTTGCTGGTTAAACATTCTATTTAAACACACAAGATTTTTTCTTTTCTTTAATTAGGTTTATGCTAACATTTCTACAGGTTTATTATTGTATTTCTCATATCCTGTTAATCTTTGACTAAAAATTTGAGCATGATTTTTTTCTTTTTTAAGAGGTGGGAATCTTGCTATGTTGCCAAGGCTGGCCTTGAACCCTTGGGCTCAAGTGATTCTTCTGCCTCAGCCTCCCCAGTAGGTGGGACTATAGGTGCAAACCACTGTACCCAGCTCCCTGTCTAAATTTCATCTTATTCTTGTCTTCTCTTTGCCACCATTTGACACATAACTAGGGATGTGTTTGACACATAACTAGGGATGACACATAACTCAGAATTTGTTTCATTATCATCTTTCTTCTTACCTATAATTGGCAGAGATCCCTCTCACCTCACCCCATTAAATAGAATGTATTTTATAATGCACATTTTAAGGCTGGGCACGGTGGCTCAAGCCTGTAATCCCAGCACTTTGGGAGGCCGAGGCGGGTGGATCACAAGGTCAAGAGATCAAGACCATCCTGGTCAACATGGTGAAACCCCGTCTCTACTAAAAATACAGAAAATTAGCTGGGCATGTTGGTGCGTGCCTGTAATCCCAGCTACTCAGGAGGCTGAGGCAGGAGAATTGTCTGAACTCAGGAGGCAGAAGTTGCAGTGAGCCGAGATCGCGCCATTGCACTCTAGCCTGGGTAACATGAGTGAAACTCCGTCTCAAAAAAAAAAAAAATGCACATTTTAGTATTTGATTTCCAAATGATGGAAAATACTCTATTCTCCCATATGTAGAATGATGGAAAAGCTAATTACCTTCATTAATAATGAGGTTTTTGTCTTTCTTGTTTACTGTAGTTGAGAATTTTAAGACAAGTGATACAAATAATAGCATCCTTATCAGTTTTTTCCAGGAATTTGGGAGAACAAAATAATTTAATTATTTACTTTTTAAGTAGTATGAAAATATCTTTTATTGTTTCTTTCTCTTTTCTTCTTGCAACATTTACTGAACAGATTATCGTATGTTTGGTAATATGATTATTAAGGTATGTCAAAGTTTGTATACCATTAGGTCGGATAGAAAGTATACCAACAACTTTTATATAATGATTCTCAACCTTGGTTTTCCATTATAGTCACATAGGGAGTTTCAAAACTCCTAGGTGACTATAACACTTAGGCTGTACTTTTAAGGTTTCTGATTTTACCAATTGGTCTGTGGTGGGACATGCTTATCATAAAAAGCTTCCAAAGTGACTCTAGGAGCAGCCAGGATTAAGGACCATTCTGATAAAAAGTATTATACAATTAGCACTATAGGAGAGGGATAAATGTTACTGGAGTTCAGAAAATGGAGTATGTCCTCCTAGTTGGGAAGATCAGAGAAGTCCTCATGGGTAAGGATGCATTTACACTAGTTTTCAAAGATGAGTATGATTTGGCAAGGGAAATGGGTTGAAGTCAAGAGAGAAGAGGTTGGAGCAAGGACAGAATTGATCAAGTTCAAGAAGTAAATGATGCAGTCAGAGAATATATAAACACATTAATGGAAACAGAGATAGGCTAATAATATCCCAATCTCAAAGGGCCTTGGTAGCCAGTAAACAAATTTGGACATTATCTTTCTCAGCACAAGAAAGGAAGTCAAGAAACATCATGTGGTTTTTAAGCCAAGAAACAATATGATCAGGTTGGTCCTTAGGAAAATTAATTTGGCAGCAGTTATGAGGCTTATGTTACTTCCTGGTGTTCATGAGGTTGCAGAAAATGGTTTAAAAATATGAATTAAGTTTTCCTGTGAAACTAGATGGAGAATTTGTATTTTGGGTTAGTAGTCTCTAACAAACAAACTTGCTTAAAAAATGTTTTAAGATGATAGTCTCAGACCATTTGTTTAGTTTCTATAATACTAAGTGTTCAAGACTTTGATAATCTCCAGAACTATAAAGATGAGTGAAGAATAATGTTTCCTCGAGAGCAGTTCAGTGAGAAAGAGAGAGGTATAAAAATTATAATACAAAATGACAGAGACTATAACTGTTTTCTGGGAGAGAGCATGTGGATTTTAAATGGAGAGAAGAACATGTACAAAGATAAAGAGGTAAGAAATCCCACATGGTATGTTCTGGGAATAGCAAGGAGATTTTTGCTTTTTCTTACTTTTCCCTCCCTTCCATCCATAGTATAGGCTACCTGGGAAAGAAGCCTCATGGAGGATGAGACTAAGAGGAGAGTGGAAGTAGGTTGGGAACCAAATTCTGAAGAGCTGTGTGCACTTAATGCTTTAGTCAATGGAGAATCATTGATGAGATTTCAGACGAAAAGGACATGGCCATATTTATGATGGGGGCAATTTGGATGGAAAGAGGAGAGACTTAGACTGGGAAGTCCTTTAAAAGGTGCTTAGCAATAGTGGAGGCAAGTAGAAAAGTTCTGAACTAAGCCAGCATGAGAAGATGGGGAAATTTCGAAAGTCATTTCAGACTTAAGGGATTAATTGAAAGTCATTTCAGACTTAAGTGGATAGGGAGGAAGGAATTCGAAATGAAGATGGGCCTGAAGGCTTTTAGTTGGATTAATTTTGTGGGTGATCTTATTCTCTGATCTAAATTCTACTTGCTTAACTAAATGGTTCCTCATTTTTTTTTTTTAATCAAGAGATCCAGAGATATGAAATTACACTTCAGGTTTAAACCTTAAGGGGAACATTCTTTGTCAAAGAATTAAAGATTACATTCCATACAAGATACTTCTGTACTAGAGACTCTAGGTTCTGGAGTCCTATGTGGGTAGGTCTAGGAGGTACCGACAGTCCCTCAACCAAAGGATGTGCGATGAATCATCTTAGAAGGGATAAATAAGAACATCATGTCTAGATAGGGAAACATCCTTCCGTTTCTGTGTGGATTTGAAAGAAGGAAGTAGATGACATATATCCAGGAAAACAAGGCAAATTAGATGAAGAAAACGGCAGTGAACAAAGGAGAAATGGTGGTGTGGTGTCAATAGCAAAAGCCTTTGTGTGTTTTAGGACTTTGATCTGTTATGATTGCCTGTTTGTTGCCTAACTGTACTAAGTTTGTTTCTAAAGTTCATCGTAAGTAGGACTTAACATTTATTCCCAACGAATTTTAGAGTAGAGATGCAGCTTCACATTTTGAGAGGCTGAAATGAGAGAATTGGTTGAGCTTAGGAGTTTGAGACCAGTCTGTGCAACATAGTGAGATCTAGTCTCTACTAAAAATAAAAAAATAAAAAAATTACCCGCTGAGCGCCTGTAGTCCCAGCTACTCAGGAGGCTGAGGTAAGAGGACCATTATTAAATAAGTACAAACATTGTACCAGGTTGTTGGGCTATAACTGTGAGCAATCCTTTATGAAGCTTAAATTATAGTGCAAAGGCAAATAACAAATAAAATAATTTTAAAGTAAGAGTAAGTTATTACAGGAAAATAAAACAGTATTGTGATTGAGTGGCTACATGGTAGTAACACTGTTTCAGATTGAGTGCTGGGGACAGGAAGCAATTGAGATGAGACCTGATTTCTTAATCACTAAGACTATAAATTAGTTATTTCTGTAATTGTTTTTATGCTAAGCAATAAGCCATAACGTTAAAACATCAATTTATTTCTTCTGTAAGTATATCATATTTTGAGAGCATCTCTCGTCTGTGTTATTTGGATGCATTTGTATCACATAAGGCAACGCTGTCCTCTGGTGGTAGTGACTTTAATAGCATGCCAGCTTTACTTTTGCAGATCTGTTATAAGGATATGTTTATTTAGTGGGATTTATTTCTGAAAAATAGATGTCCTTTTTAGATTGTGTTTGAATTTAAGGACCATTAGAATTTATTTGAAAATCTTATTTAGTCTCAAATAAATGCTTGACGTAGTTTAGTAAAATGCTTAGGAAAGATTACTTAAGTGTAAAGCACTCAACTCTCAGAACTCTCAAATGCTGAAAATTCAAACTAAGCAAAGTAAATTGCTAAAACAAGTGTAGAAAATCTTTCATCAAAATGTGTATTGCATAAAATTACTCATTTCAAAGGGCTAATGTAACTTTAGAAAATTTTTGAAAGAATATACTTTGAAATTTGAAAAGACAGTATCTAAGAATAGTGAGCATTATTAAAGCAACTTTATATCAGTTAATAAATTTCCATTGAAATATGACCATATTCTTAAATGTAATATTCTAAGTATTTGGTCTGTCGCTTCTAAATACCTATTTTTATGTCTTGCTTTCTGCCATATGGATATTTTTCTGCTCTTTTCTACATATTAAAGGTTTATTTGGAGTAAAGGATTTTATCATTTAGAAAATGATTGAGATTTGAGAAATATTAGGTAGCTGACAGTTAAAAATAAATTTGACTTATTTTTTAAAGTCCAGAGCAAATCTGTTAACATCTGTGGTCTTGTTTCACTGTAGCAGCTCTTCTCTAGGCTCTTGACTGGGTAACTCATTTCAGTTCTTTCTGCTAGTCACCTCCATAAGGGTAAAGTTTATAAACATCCATCATTACATATATTTCTAGTTGAATTTTTATCAGCTGATCCACAGCTTTAAATTATTTACATTCCATGGTCTAGTCAGTGTATACTTTTTGCTTCACTTAAAAAATGCCATTGTATAATTTGGTTTTTAGTACCTTCATAGTGGTTTCATAATTATGGCAGAAATCACAATAATAAATGATACAAAATTATTTTTGACTAAAGATAATGTGGGTAGAGAGATTATGTAATTTAACTGGACAGTGTAGATTCCATTTACATTTATTTCACAGAAGTATATAAAACATATCTAGTAGTTATTTCATTTTCTGTAATCTTTTGCTGGGAGGGACACTTGAAGCTATTCTTTTTTATTTTGAGATGGAGTCTTGCTCTGTCACACAGACTGGAGTGAAATGGCTTGATCTCAGTTCACTGCAACCTCCGCTTCCAGGTTCAAGTGATTCTCCTGCCTCAGCCTCCTGAGTAGCTGGGATTACAGGTGCCCACCACCAGCCCAGCTAATTTTTAGTAGAGACGGTGTTTCACCGTGTTGATCAGGCAAGTCTCAAACTCCTAACCTCGTGATCCACCCACCTCAGCCTCCCAAAGTGCTGGGATTATAGGCATGAGCCACTGTGCCTGGCCGAAGCTATTCTTTAATGAATACAGATTGCTAAGAATTATAGAAACATCTTTATAGGGTCATATTACACACAGTCTTTGAACTGACAGCTCTCAGTAATAGAATCACCATGTATATAAATATACTTTACTGTTATTACAAAATATGATTAACAGACATACCCACACACCCACACAGGAGTTAAACGGAAAATCCAGGGATACCCAACCATGCTTGCCTGTGCCAAAAGTAAACTCAACCTTAGGAAGGGGTGGACTGTTTAAAGGTTAAAAGAAAAGGTGCCTGACTATATGTAGTGTATGTCATGTTGTATATTCTGCTATACTGACTCTTACATCTGGAGGGGAAAAATGCCATACCTTCATACCTTTATTTGAAGGATTGTGAGACTTTAAAGATACGTGTGCATTTATTTTTATTTATTTATTTTTTTTGGTGGGAGCAGATCAGCGATTCTCATATTTCAGCTAATACCAGATCACAGCATTGTCTTGCTCTGTCACACAGACTGGGGTGCAGTGGCAGAATCATAGATCAAACATTCCTCCTGTCTCAGCCTCTCAAGGAGCTGGGACAACAGGCAGGTGCCACCAGGCCCTGTGTGTGTGTGTGTGTGTGTGTGTGTGTGTGTGTGTGTGTGTGTGTGTATTTAGAGATATTTAGATATGTATATATATTTAGAGAACGAAAGAGTTAAGAGATAGGGTTTTGCTGTATTGCCCAGGCTGGTCTTGAATTCTTCAACTTCTGACGTCAGGCAGTCCTCCTGCTTTGACCTCCCAATGTGCTGGAATTACAGGTGTGAGCCACTGTGTCCAGCCAAGATTTTCTTTTCACCTAGGAATAAAAGTCAGGATTATAGTGTTTTGCAGTTTTGAATTGCAAAACAGAATCACCTCAATTGTGCTACTTTAAATATTAAACATAATTTTATCTTAACTAAACTTTCGATAAGCTTGACCTTCTTTAACCCTAAGGAATTAAAAATTGCCAGTCTTGACTTTCTATATAATGTATTTTCTGTCATTCTCTTTGTAAATATGATGGAAAGTGTCGTTGACTATATTGGAGTGTCTTTTTATTTTTGGAGTCTAAACTGATTCTTGGTGAGAATAAACTCCCCAATGTTAGGATCATTTTTACCTTTCTAATAATGGCTTCAACAATCATATATAAATATCAGGGAGAAAGGGAGATAATGTACAGGATGAACTTTTCAGTTGGTATTACTACAAAACCTTTTGAATTTAGTGGCTCCTTTTTATGTTGCATAGAATGTCTTGCTATTCTTAAAAGGCATGTGGATGAAACATAATAGTAATAACTCTGCCATATTTTCACTAATACATATGCTTCATTGGTGTAATCACTGTTTATTTTGCACTAGCCTGTTGCTTTTTATGACCATTTAAGTTAGTGTGATAAAGTCAACTCTGTGAAATTTTATTGCTTTTAAAATAAAGAGTGTTTCCCTCATCTGCAGGTGCTGCTGTTTTTTCAAACGAAGGAAAAGGAAAACTATACAGCGCCACAAATGACTCTGGACACAGACAGATCCTGGGGAGTTACTTACATGTTCATCTGCTGTCTTGTGATTAAAATCATCTCTGTAGTGACCACATATATTTTTAAGGACTCACTCTTAGAAACAAAAATGTCATACTTTCATACTTCATTTTGTGGTTGTCTTACATTCATTTTTTTTTCTAATTTAACTTTTATGGAAGCTTTAAAGTTTTGTCAAAACATGAGTGCTTTGCCCATCAATGAATGGAATGGACCAATGAGGTGGTATTGAGGAATACAGTTCTATAGAACATTTTTCGGAAGTTCTTCTGTTATAGAAAGCAGTACAGTATCTTAAGTGTCATCCAGTTTATACCTAATCTGGTTTTTTATAACTCTGTAAGAGTATAATCAAAAAGGAATTTTTTTTTCTCAGTGGATAATACAACAGAGAAAAGAGAGTTGCCCAAATATTTAAAAGAAATTATTCCTTGAGAACTTCATATTTTGTGACATCTGCATTGATTTCAGTATTACTGATGGTACTGCTATTCATAAGTCATATTAACATTCTTTCTGTGAAATCATGGTACAGTCACTGCCCAGAGGTACTGAGGAAAAAGCAATATGGGTTCAGCAGATGGTAGTGGTAAAATGAATCTTAAGTAGTGCAGTAAATATGTGCTCTGCTTTTGTTGCACCACTATGTGAAGTACTGTGTTGCAGAAGTGGCAAAAGCGCTTATTTTTAAAAATGCAAAATATTTGTATAATGTAACTTTATGCTTCCAAAAATGTATGTTAGACAGCAAGAAATGAATACTTTAAGAAGTGATATATGTTGGAGTTATAAAGAAATACACTAAGGAGAAGTAGTAAATGTGAACCTTGTTGCAATGTATATGGTGGAAGCCTAAAGAAATCTCACTGAAACCTACTGCTGAATGATTACATTCTCCCTTAAGCAGAACACTTTGGATGTGCCATGCAATAGTGTCTGTGTAATTATTTTCCTCTTTGATTAAAAAAAAAAAAAAAGGACCCCCAGCAATAAAAAGTGGGTCACTCTATGCCCTCTGTACACATTAGTCTCTTACATTCAACTTTGCTGATTCTCTGGAATTTTCCTACTCTTTAGCATAATTTTGATGATTGAAAAATATTTTGGAAAGGATGGGTCAGGTGCTTTGCCTCCATAGTCTTTTGAAGTGCCTGCATATAAACAAACAAAAAAATTCTGTTAAAAAGGAAGCCCACTTCACTTTTCAAGTCTGCTTTGTTTTAAGCCATAAAGACACACATGTACTTTTGTCACATTCTTCTAGCCAGAATTTTCAAAAAGGGTTAAAACAAAAAGACTGGCTAGAAAGATAATTATTTTTGAACAAATCTCATGTTCATCTTTCATTTATAAAATTTTTACTTATTCCTTCCATGCAGTCTCTTCGTTGTCTTTAAGTGTATGCCTCCAGGCATGCTTATTTATTTTTATTGTCTCAAGGTAACATTTAAGATGTATATTAAAGTAAATAAATCTACATTTTTTAATTTCATTATTGCATTTACAGGGATTTAATTGTACTTTGTAATTTATTTTTCTT
Source organism: Sapajus apella (assembly GCF_009761245.1). NCBI lineage: Eukaryota > Metazoa > Chordata > Mammalia > Primates > Cebidae > Sapajus > Sapajus apella. Next base: position 16,917,361 of record NW_022436941.1, on the reverse strand, counting down.
ATTAGCCAAAAGTTTAATGCATTGTTTTTGATGAATTAGGCACCCACATGAACATCACAAATCAGGACATTGTTTATCATTGTTGCTATGAATCCTGTGAATGATCTTTTTTGATTTTAAAGACCTACACTTAACCTAGAAAACATTTGCTATATAATTTGGTCAACAGTTTCCATTCTGTCTATATGTATACTGTCATGATGTCTTAAACTGCAGGAGTTACGTACTGAGTTTTTATTTTATTTGCTTTGAGTAAGGAAGATGGATGTTTTGGCCATTATAATGTGAAACCACTTCTTTCTTTACAGTATTTGACCAAATTTGTGTGTCTATGATATTTGTAAATACATGCGATAACTGTATTTCTTATCATAAGCCTATTTAGTTTTATTCTCAGTAGGATTTTTTGGATTGTACAGTGTTTATATGATCTGAACTCCTTATACATAAGAAGGTGTGTATATTAATCCAATTATGGACTTAAAATATTTTAAAAGTATAAATACCCTTATTTGCTGCAAAGACCAGTGTGTAGACATTTGCTTTTTAGCAATATTTTTAAGTGCTCCATTTTAATGCCAAGGAATAAGTCTTCTGGCAACACAAACTGGTCAATAATAGGTAATGCAGGTATGTTCAGGTTAAGCCAACAATGTTTTGCATTTTTATGCTTATTTTCTGTCAACACTAATGAAGTCAACATTGCCTGAATGTCTGAATAATGAAACACATCCCTGTTTAAAAAGTATGTAACTGAAAAAGAAATAAAAAAAAAAATAAAAGTAGTTTTTTTAAACTTGCTCTTTCCCATTTCCTGTAATGATGGGTAAGATAATGCCACTGCTTAATTTAAGATAGAGATTTAAAAAATTTGGTTTATTTAGTCTGTTATATGTGAGAAGCAGAGTTAAAGGAATATGCTTTTGTTATTTTGTTTATGTTTTGTTTTGCTTTCTTGAAATCCAGTGGTAAAGAGCACACGTTAGGTAAAGGATATAAGCTTTCTTTAATATTAAAAAAAATTATACTCCTGAACTGTTTAATAGAGCAGTAATTAAAGATGTCTTCTGATAAATTAAGGTAAATAGAATCATTTTTCCTTTTTGAAAATGGAATCATACCATTATATTCACAGAAATTAACCAGTATTAATCTAGTTTTAAGTGAACTTTAAAATTAGTACGGATGGAGAGCACATATTTTTAACAGTATCTCATCATTTATCATTGTTCTAGGTACTTTAAGGGATTTTACAAAATGGTATTAATGGTGCGCTGCTTACTGAGGGATGCTACAGGTAAGATAAGGCAAAGAAGCCCACACTCAGCCTATGAAAAGTGTGTCCATTAAGCAGCAGAGACCTTCAGAAGTAGGAGAACAATCTAGAGATGATACAAAACTGTTAAAGACTCTATTTAGAAAAATTGTACTAAAGATTAAGATCCCAATCTGAATGAATGTATAGTTGCATTAGTCAGAACCCTTTGAAGTTCTGTTCTGCAAGTGACAGAAATTTAACCTGGCTTGAGCAATAATAGTGTACATTATCTCATTTAACTGAAAAGTCTGGTAGTGGTAGGACTGCCTTCAGACATGCTTAATCTTGTAGTTAAGACAGGAATCTTTTTCCATATCTTTTTTTTTTTTTTTTTTGGTTTTGCTTTCTACCCTGCTGTTGTCACTGTCAAGTAGACTTTCCATGTGTCATGGTAAAATGGCCATCCAGCAGCTTGAGACTTCTACTCTTACCATGCTAGTATCCTCAGCAAAAACAAAGGGCCATTTTTCTCAATAGTTCCAACAGCAGCCTAAGACTGACATTCCCTTATTTGTTGATGTGCCCGCCCCTCAGCAAATTACTATGGACAAGGGAATGTTGTTCTTCCAGTGGCTGAGCCTGAGTCATAGTTTGACCAGGAGACACATTGGTGATGGAATTGGTTGAGAAGAGTTAAAAACATTTTTTTCTACTAGAGTGCAAATAGAATTATAAAGATTTGCTGATGTTGAGGATAACTAGTTTCTTCTCTGCCCAGCTCTAATACAGACCCACGTAAATTATTTTCTTAGGAAATCTACTTGTTCATAAGATGACATGGATCATAACCAAAGAAAGGACTGTATATAGAAGAATGATCAGGTAATATTATTGAGATATAAAAATGGTTTAGTTAGACCAATTGTTTTTGGGATATTTATCATACTTTGATTTCACTTAAACTGACAAACACTCTGGCACTTCTCCAGACTAGGGGTTGGAAACTTTTTGGTAAAATGTAGGCTTTGTGAGCCAAGAGGAAAAATTAAGGCTTTTATATATTTATGTAATGAGAAAGAAAACTTTTCACATGTATTTTATTGATAAAATTCAAAATACATTAATACTTGAATTTTTTTGTAATACAGGGCTACCAATGACAAGAATTGAGGGATTTTGAGGGGATAGTATCTCACTAAATTGGGGTTCAAAATTAGTTATAAGTATTTATTTGGTAATGCTGGCCTATAATGTTATTTTTTTGTATTTCATCTTTGAAAACATCTTTTCACTCAAATAGACTAGATACATCCAAGTTCTGTTATCAGTTGTGATTGCGTGATTTTAATTGATTATATTAATCATTTGGAAGGTATTTATAGAATTCCGTTAAGATTCTGCTACTGATATTTGCCTTTTAGCTGTCGTTAATCTGCCTTTAGCAGATTAATCACTTCCTATTGAAGGTTAGGTGGATGCTCAATTGTATATTAAAATGAATATTGAAATAGAAAAATGTCCTTTGCACTTGCATCAAGGTCCAATAATGCAGCTTGAACTATAGTGGAACTTGGAAAATGTGTTCACTACAAGTTTGTGTGGGAATGGAGATCTTGCTTCTTACCTTGATAGCATGAGAAATATATAAAGCCACATTGATATTACTTGTGATTTAAACAACATGAATTGCCATCAAAATGACCTTGTCACAGTATATTTCAAATATAAGTGCTGTTTTGCCTTGTAATTGTAGGTTGAATTTGGTAAAAAGCATTATCAAGTCTATAGCAAAAGCTAATTTCCAAAGCTATTTAGTGTTTGAATATAGTTTGGGGGTGATTCTCCTCATTTATAACAATTTCAGTCTTGGTTCTGAGCTAAAAAAAAAATTGCAATAAAACTACCGCTCCAACCTGGACAAGATGATAACACCTCATCTCTACAAAAAATTAATGAGGTGTGGTGGCACGCACCTATAGTCCGAGCTACCCAAGAGACTGAGGTGGGAGGATGTCCTGAGCCCAGGAGGTCGAGGCTGCAGCGAGCCATGATTATGCTCCTGCATTCCATCCTGGGCAACAGAGTGAGATCCTGTGTCAAACAAACAAAACCAAAAAACTTTACTGTGATCAACCTGCTATGTAATTGGGCAAGTCAGAGTACTCAACTTCCATTTCTGACAAAACTAAATGGAACCAGTGATGATTAAGATCACAAGTGAATACAATTCACCATTGATTTTTCTAGTTCAATGACATGATATAATTCAAATATTTCCCACAAATACCTGCTGATGAATAATGCAGCATGTAACCATTGACTAATTTATTCAACCATGCAGGGTTTTTTTTTTCCCTGCCACTTCACACATATTTTTACCACCATGAATTGCAACACATCTTAGCAGATTCTACTTCAGTTCATACTGAATTGGTGTTTTCTCGACTTCTTTGAAAATATTATTTCCTGTAGTTATTGTATGCAGACTATTCATAAAGGCTAGTTCTTGAGTCACTTCATACTCACCATTGACTTCTCAAGTATACAACAGGGCCATATTGGTAACATTTGTTGACTCACCAAAAGCCAAGCAAAGCTACTTAAAATCATTTGCTTTGTTTTTTAATTGACTATTGGTGTTGCCATAATGTCCTCATGTCTCCAAGCAAGTATTCTTACTGAAAAGCTAGTAGTTATAAAGAAGTTTTTCTCTGCGCCCACTTTCTGGTTGCTGCAATCAAACACAATTAAATTGACTCTAACTCACCATCAGTATATAGTTGTCTTTGCTTGGCTAACAAATGAGCCACTCAGAAAGTTACTTGGTTCCACCCTAATTCTAGTTTTTTAAGTTAGTAGATTATGCTGTGATGAGATATTATGTTTTAAGTTTTCTAATTGTTCTAACTGTTGATTTCCTGTGGGTTGGGAATATTGTGATGAGTGCTTAGTTTGGAAATGTATTATTTTAGCACAGTGAAAGTGTCATTGCATAATAAACACAATGCTTTGCCATATAGTTGTACAATTCACACTCCACTGTGCCTTAAAAGTACATCACTCAGAGTCCACTTTTTAAAAGCTTTTTTTTGACATGATGTATAGTAATAAAAAAATAAAATGTCTGTATGACAATATATATGACACTTGAAATGCTGTTCAGTTTTATAGCCATCACAGATTTGTGCATGTTGAAGAGCAGTGCAAAACAATGAAAGAACTACATATGGTTTCTGTCATAACTATTCAACTCTGCTTTTGTAGCATGAAAGCAGCCATAGTCAATATGTAAATGAATTAATATGGCTGTGTTCCAATAAAATTTTATTTATGGACACTAAAATTTGAATTTCATATAATTTTTATGTGTCGTAAAATTCCCTCTTGATTTTTTTCAGCCATTTAGTAATGTTAAGTACCATTCTTAGTTTGTGGGCCGAGCAAAAATAGGAGATGGGCTGGACTCAGCCTGCAGACCATAGTTTGCCAACATTTGTTCTGTGCCACACTGGAAGGATTTGAATGTTTGAAGTAAATTAGTTTTGCCTAATTGAATGAAACTGCTTATCAAAAGATGACCTTTCCTCCTTTTATAAAAGTAAATGTCATTTTGAAGTAGCACCAAGAATTAAAATATTAAAGAAAATGCAATCACAGTACATAATAGGAGTTAGAAATCAAGTGAGGTCTAACTCTCCCATATGAACTTAGATGTTGTAGCAGTGTGCAGCCTTAGAAAGAGCATGAATGTCAGGATTAGACAAATTTAATCTCAGTCTAAACTTCTTGTGAGAACTGTGGAAAGTTATCTCACTTACCCTGTTTCTTCACCATAAACTGGCGACAATGCCTACTTTGAAGTGTGATTTCGAGGATTAATTGGTGATCTTTATAATAGCTCTTATGCATTTACCATTACATTCATAAAATGTACAATTTTAAACTGACCCACACCTTGATTTCTCATGTACACTTCTGCTCTTTAAGACAAGAATAAGGCCTGGTATTTATTAAACTTCATCTTCCAAGATTGACACCATTATTCCTATCTGTTTCAAAATATTGGGGCCTAATTCTATCACCTTGTACAGCTACCATTCTGCCTCACTTAATGACATCAACAAATTCAGAATCTTTAATTTTATACTCTTATTGATAAAAATGACAATAGGAAAGGGCCAGGGCAAAGTCCTATTTGAAGAAGCTATAATCCTTGTTGAGGTCAATATCAATCCATTGAACCAATAACATGTCTAAATGTTCCCTGTAATGTAAGGTAATCCTTCAGCACCACTTAATTACTATTAGCTATTTATCAGAAGCTTTGCTGAAATCCAGGTAAACCATTTGGTCTATTTCCATGCCTTATCATTCTCATTATGCCATCAGAAAAGGAATTTTAGTTTGACATGAGTTTTGGATTTTATTTCCTTGCCATTTTTTCCCCATTAGCTTTTCAGGCTAAAGATTATTCTTGATTTTAGAAAGCTGGGCCTTACATTCTCTTTCTCATCCCTCAGCCATTCCTTTACATATGGCTCCACATACAGATTATAAGGTTCTTTTTTGTTGGCTTTAGCATGAAAAAGAATCTCCAGCTAATACGAAACCTTAAAGATATTATCATTTTTTTAACATTTATTTCCTATACACACTGTATTTTAATTCTTGTGTGTACCCTTTTAAAAGCTGAGCTTGTTAGAAAGCAAGCTGTTTTCTCAAACTTTTTTTCTTTTTAGGATCACTTTCATTGCAGAAATGAAATCAGAGTCCTGAATTCTATTCACAAGGTATCATAGACGTTAAGGTGAGATGCTCACATTCTCTCAAGGTGACTGACCCTTCTGCTTTATCAACAAATTCCTCTTGTTGGCCTTTTTTGTTGTCCAGAATAGTATCTCCAATTTTTGTATTCTCTATTTCCTGGAAGATTAGATTTTAGGGATATAAAGAATTTGCAGAATTTCTAGGTTTAAATTATTTTTGTTTTTGTTTTTATTTATTACAAGTACATGATAGGTATCTATATGGGGTACATGTGTTTTGATACAAGCATACATTGTGTAATAATTAAGTCAGGGTAATTAAGATATCCAGTACTTTGAGCATTTATCATTTCTTTGTGTTAAGAACATTCCAATTTCACTCTTAGTTATTAAAAATATGTAATAAATTATTGTTGACTATAGTCATCTTGTGCTATTAAATACTAGATCTTATTCATTCGATCTAAGTATGTGTGTCTGTGTGTGTATCACACACACACACGCACAATTTATTTGAGATGGAGTCTATGTCTCCCTGGCTGGAGTGCGGTGGCGTCATCTCAGCTAACCTCTGCTTCCCAGGTTCAAGTGATTCTCCTGCCTCAGTTTCCTGAGTAGCTGAAACTACAGGTGTGCGAGACCATGCCCAGCTGTCTTTGTATTTTTAGTAGAGACAGGGTTTCACCATGTTGGCCATGCTGGTCTTCAACTCCTGATCTTAAGTGATCTGCCCGCCTTAGCCTCTCAAAGTGCTGGGATTACAGGTGTGAGCTATCATACCTGACTTGATGTAACTATATTTTGTGCCCATTAATCCCATCCCCAGTTTATCCTACCCTCCACTCCCCACTACCCTTTGAAACCTCATAACCATCCTTCAGCCTTCTTTCTCCATGAGATACATTGTATTGATTTTTAGGTCCCACATATGAGTGAGAACATCAGAAACTCTAATTGGAGTAAAATAAGAATTAGAAATTGCCAGACAATTGGGGTTCTCTGTCAGTACTTATGTTTAGGATTTTATGCTTCTCTTGAACACCTTGGGTCAGGCCATGGCTTGTGTGCTTAAATACTGATTTTCTTTAACTGGCCTGGCGTTTTGAAATGTCCTTTCATAAAAGTGTCTTAATTTCCCCTCTCTTTGCCCAAATATTTTCCACAGTGCATTTACCTTGGGTGTACTAAATTTCATTGCAAGTATACAGCCTCTCAGTATATTCCTCTATCCCTTCCTTCTCATAAGTGTGTATTCCAATCAGAAACTTAATCATACCATGTCAGTGATTTCTATGTCTTATTACACTACCCTGATTTGTATGTAAGTCTTGTTCATAGTCTTATATGTGCATTAGTGTGAAGACTTCTTGGTATTGTTTTCAAACTCCCTGCTCTGTTCTCCTGAGTGAATCATTTGGTCATCTCTAACCAGATGGTGTATATAACAATCCCTTTCATGATTTTTATCTTCTATTTTATTTTCTTTCACCCTCATCCTCATTATTGTAAAAAAAATCATTTTAGTATGTCAATTATGCTTATACCATTACATTCTAGCCATCTTAAATTGTGCCTTGGAAATGAAAATCTCATTTTAAATGTCATATAGGCAGAAAATCAACCATGTCTTCCTTGTACAGTATTTTGTCCTGAATACTATATTGACTTTGTTAGGGTACCCTAAATATCCTGTATTTATTAGGCTTTTTTTCTGAATAAATTACATGAATATTGGCAATTAGGGCTATTTTTACTCCACAGTAATGTGGAATGCTGAAATTACTTACATGGTAACAGCAGCTGAAAATTATTTCTCCACAAATAAACATCTGAACAATCCCTTATCTCTCCTTCAGGTTTGAACAAATACCAAAAGTGGGGAGTAAAACTTGAAAGTATTTAATATTTCATATCTGAGAAAGGAAAAGTCTATTCGAATTTTAGCCAAAGCCCCAAGTTGTGAACAAGTAACCACTGTTAATTTAAGATGACTTTAATAAATACACAAGCTCTGAAGATCAATCAATGACATCATCCATTGGCCATGCTTCTGAAAATAAGCTAGTCAACGACAGTTTCACTCTAGTCTTCTGAAAGTAAGACTAGCCCCATGACAGCCTCATGCTTCTAGACAATAGCTGATCCCCAAGTGCCTTGCTCCAATAACCAGGCTCTGGAAAGTCTGTTGGGCAACAGCAGCTTCTTTCAGTCAAATACCACACTGATTGTCAGCCTTTTTGACTTCTTTTAACTCTGCTGTATCTTTCTAAATTGTCAATTTATTACACTTTACTACTCTATTACTCTGTTAACCTCTCTTTCTGTTACACTAAGATTCCAGGAAAAATGTTTAAAAGTGGATTCTTTTAAAAAAATGATTGAAAAGTACTACCCTAAATAATGTGAAATATTAAACTTATTATGCAGTGCTTAGGAAAACAGAAAACTATACACTCTGAATTCTGTATACCAGGTGCTAAATAACATATAGAGATCTCCATCCAAATGTATTAAACAAGTTCTGGCTCCTGGATTGGTAAGCTTTCATGGTCAAGACTATCCTTCTGCTGAGTCTTTATTCTGCAAGAGGACCAGTTTGGCAGAGTAGCTTATGTCCCCTTTATTCACATTTTTTAAAAAGAAATGGAGAAGATGGCAAAGCAAGATGGCAGAAGAGGACCTTTTAGTAATCTTTCCCCTTGCAGAAACATCAATTTGAACAACTACCCATGCACAAAAATATCTTCACAGGAGCAAAATGAATCAGGTAAACAATCATCATACCTGGTAATAGCACAATTCTTATTAGTGGCAGTATTAGCATTATTTTGGAGATGGAGTCTTGCCCTGTTGCCCAGCTGGAGTGCAGTGGTGCAGTCTCGGTTCACTGCAACTTCTGCCTTCCAGGTTCAAGCAATTCTCCTGCCTCAGCCTTCCAAGTAGTTGGGACTACAGGCACACAGCACCACACCCGGCTAATTTTTTCTATTTTTTAGTAGAGATGGGGTTTCACCATGTTGCCCAGGCTGGTCTCAAACTCCTGAGATCAGGAAATATGACTGCCTAAGTAAGTATATGCTGCCAATGAGAGACTCCTTCAGCTGTAAGGACACACGTAAACTGAAAGAAAAGAGATGAAAAAAGATACTAATGTGAAAATGGAAATCAAAAGACAGTAGGAGTATTAGATAAAATAGACTTTAGTAAAAAACTGAAGACAGAAAAGCCCATTATATGATAACGGATTAATGCTGCAGGAGGATATGATATGACAATTATATATGCACCCAACATTAGAGCACCTAATATACAACATGTAATAGATTTGAAGGGAGAGATAGACTGTTACAGTAATAGTATGTACAGTAACAGTACAGAACTTTAACAGTCTACTTTCAGCAATGGAAAAAGTCATCCAGACAGAAAATAAGCATAAAGACATTGGATTCAAACTCCACTTTAGACCAAATAGACCTAATAGACGTATACAGAGCATTTCATTCAAGAGTTGCAGAATATACATTCTTTTTAAGTGCACATGGAACATTGTCTGGGCTAGATCATCCATTAGGTCACAAAACAAATCTTAAAAAATTTAAGATGACTGAAATCATGCCAAGTATCATTTCTGACCACAATAATACAAAACTAAAAATAACAGGAGGAACTTTGAAAAATTCGAAAAATACATGAAAATTGAACATCCTGAACAACCAATGGGCCAATGAAGAAATTACAAGTAAAATTAAAAAATTTCTTGAGGCAAATGAAAATGGAAACAAAACATACCAAAACTTCTGGGATGCGGCAAAAGCATTTCTAAGGTGGGAATTGATAGCAATAAACACCTACATCAAAAAAGAAGAAAGATCTCAAATATACAACCTAAATGTTTCACTTCAAGGGCTTGAAAAAAGAAAAGGCCCAAAGTTAGGAGAAGAGAGGAAATAATAAGTATCAGAGCAGAAATAAAATAGAGACTAGAAAAACAATAGAAAAGATAAATAAAACAGTTGTTTTCTTTAAAGGTAAAATTGATAAACCAGCCAGTTGGACTAAGAAATAAAGAAGGCTCAACATCAGAGAGGAAAATGGAGACATTAAAACTGATAACAGACATATAAAGGATTATGAGACTATTATGGACAATTATACCCCCAACAAACTTGATAACCAAGAAGAAATGCTGGCATGAGTACACTCCCAGATAGATCCTGCTGCTGCCACCATACTCCCTGCCATTCCTGCCCCTGCCAAATCTCCATTGCAGTTAAATCCGTGGCAGGAACAAAGCCTGCCAGCCCCATGCCTGTGACGGCAGTGCCACGGGAGTGAAACTAGGCACAGAGAAGAGTGGGCCCTTTCCCACCCTGAGCAGACATCTCTGCATGTGAATTGTGCATAGAGGGCATGCTAACTCCTATGCCCACCAGCACCCTGCTCCCTGTCCTAACACCACCAGCACCATTGTGCACATAGTTGCCAGGGGCCCCCTCAGCTCTGCTGCCCCCGCTGCTACTGTGAATGCCATCTCAGAGGCCAGCACCCACTAGCACCCTGCCACAGCAGACAAGAAGTGCACCCTGCTCTGTTACTGCTGCCACTGCCACTGGCACATGCAAAATGAGGACAGATCCTGCTGCTACCACCATACAAAAAGCTTTGACTGGCACCATCCATCAGAGTGCTGTGACCCAGCAGTCCTGGAGCACCACAGCACTGCCAGTGCAGTGGGTTCCTAACCTCAAGAAGCCAGAGAACAAATTATTGGGATTAATACCAGTTCCCCAGAGTTAGAGCATGCAGTCCAGGAGTTGTGAGCTGAGCCATGGCTCCCTAAAGTCTTCTGTAAATGAAACCAGTGGACTGAAACCATTTTATACCATGATCAAATTCTCAAGGTCATCAAATAGGATAAAAGGGCAGTAACTTCAAAGACTGAGGGAACATCAGCCCAGGAAGATGAGAAAGAACCAATGCAAAAACTCTTGACAACTCAAAAAGTCAGAGTGCTGTCTTTCCTCCAAACAACCACACTAGCTCTCCAGAAAAGATTCAGAAACCTGAACTAAGATGGCTGAAATGACAGAAATAGAATTCAGAATAAGGATAAGAGTGAAGATCATTGAGATGTGGGAGCATGTTGAAACTCAATCTAAGGAAAGTAGGAATCACAATAAAATGATTCAGGAGATGATAGACAAAATAGCCAGTATAGAAAAGAATGTAACTGACTTGATATAACTGAAAAACACACTACAAGAATTTTATAATGCAATTGCAGGTATTAATGTCAGACTGAGATAAGGAATCTCAGAGCTTGAAGGTTGGCTTTCTCAAATAAGACAGACAAGAATAGAGAAAAAGAATGAAAAGGAATGAACATTACCTTCAAGAAATATGGGATTATATAGAGATCAAATCTGTAACTCATTGGTGTGCCTGAAAGAAATGGAGAGAATGGAAGCAACTTGAAAAATGTATTTCAGGAAATCAGCCATGAGAACTTCCCGAAACTAGCTAGAGAGGTCAATGTTCAAATTCAGGAAATGCTGAGAACTCCAGTAAGATATGCCACAATAAGATCATCCTCAAGACACAATCATCAGATTCTCCAATGTCAAAATGAAAGAAAAAATGTTAAAGACAGAGAGAAAGCTCATGTCACCTAGAAAAGGAAGCCCATCAGACTAACAGCAGACCTCTCAGCAGCAACCCTACAAGTCAGAGATTGGGACCAATATTCAACATTGTTAAAGAAAAGAAATTCCAGCAAGAATTTTATATCAGCCAAACTAAACTTTGTAAGCAAAGGAGAAATAAGATTCTTTTCAGACAAGCAGATGCTGAGGGAATTTATTACCACCAGGTCTTCCTTGCAAGAGTTCCTAAAGGAAGCAATAAATATGGAAAGGAAATACTGTTATTAACCAGTACAAAAACACACTTAAGTACCCTGACCAGTGACACAATAAAGCAATCACACAAACCAGCATAACAACCAGCTAACAACAAGATGACAGGGTCAAATCTACACATATAAATTCTAACCTGGAATGTAGATGGCCTAAATGCCCCAATTAAAAGACACAAAGTGGCAAGCTGGTTAAAAAAAAGCAATTCCCAATGTTATGCTGTCTTCAAAAGACCCATCTCACACATAATGACACCCATAGGTTTAAAATAAAGGGATGGAGGAAAATCTACCAAGCAAATGGAAATCAGGAAAAAAGCAGAGTTTGCAATGCTGGTTTCTGACAAAACAGACTTTAAACCAACAGAGATTTAAAAAAAAAAAAAAAAAAAGACCAAGAAGGGCATTACATAATGGCAAAGTGTTCAACATTTTGAAGAGCTGACTATCCTAAATAGATATGCACTCAACACAGGAGCACCCAGATTCATAAAGCAAGTTCTTAGAAACTTACAAAAGGACCTAGACTCCCACACAATAATAGTTGAAGACTTAACACCTCACTAAAAGTAATGGATAAATAATTGAGGCAGAAAATTAACAGAAATTTTCAGGACCTGAACTTAGCACTGGATCAAATGGATGTGATAAATGAGTTCTACAGAACTCTCCACCCCAAAACAGCAGAATATACATTCTTCTCATCACCACATGGCACATATTCTAAAACTTACCATGCGAGACACAAAACACTCCACAGCAAGTGCAAAAGAACTGATATCATAAAAAAAAAAAAAAAACAACCAAAAAAAAACCACTCTTTGGACCACAGCACAATAAAATTAGAGATTAAGACTAAGAAAATCACTCAAAACCATAAAATTACATGGAAATTAAATAACCTGCTCCTGAATGACTTTTGGGTATATACTGAAATTAAGGCAGAAATCTAAAAGTTCTTTGAAACTAATGAGAACAAACATACGACATACCAGAATCTCTGAACACAACTAAGGCAGTGTTAAGCAGGAAATTTATAGCACTAAAGACCCACAGCAAAAAGAAAGATCTTAAATTAACAACCTAATATCACTAAAAAAAAAAAAAAAAAAAACTAGAGAAGCAAGAGCAAACCAACCCCAAAGCTAATAGAAAACAAGGAATAACCAAAATCAGAGCTGAACTGAAGAAGATTGAGACATGTGAAAACATTCATAAGATAAACAAATCTAGGAGTCTGTTTTTTGAAAACATTAACAAAATATATACACCACTAGCTAGATTAATAAAGAGAGAAGATCCAAATAAACACAATTAGAAACGACAAAGGGGATATTACCACTGACCCCACAGAAATACAAATAACCATCAGAACATTATGAACAGGCCTGTGCTCACGCACTAGAAAATCTATAAGAAATGAATAAATTCCTGGATACATACACCCTCCCAAGACTGAACCATGAAGAAATGGAATCCCTGAACAGATCAATAATAAGCTCCAAATTGAATCAGTAATAAATGGCCTACCAACCAAAAAAAGCCCAGGACCAGTTGATTCACAGTCTAATTCTACCAGATGTATTAAGAAGAGCTTTTATGATTCCTACTGAAACTGTTCCAAAAGATTGAGTGATACAGACTCCTCTATAACTTGTTCTGTGAGGCCAGCATCATCCTGATTTCAAAACCTGGCAGAAACACAACAAAAAAAGAAAACTTTAGGCCAATATCGTTGGTGAAAATTTATGTAAAAATCCTCAACAAAATACTGAAAAACCAAATCCAGCAGCACATTAAAAAGCTTATCCACCATGATCAAGTAGGCTTTATCCCTGGGAACAAGTTTGGTTCAACATAAGCAAATTAATAAATGTGATTCGTTACATAAACAGAACTAAAGACAAAAACAATATGGTTATTTGAATAGATGCAGAAAAGGCTTTCAATAAAATTCAGTGCCATTTATATTAAAAACTTTTAGCTAGGTTTCAAAGGAGCATACTTGAAAATAGTAACAGCTATCTATGACAAACCCACAGCAACATCATACTGAAAGGGCAAAAGCTGGAAGCACTCCCCTTAAAAACTGGCACAAGACAAGGATGCCCTCTCTTACCACTCAAATTTAATATAGTATTGGAAGTCCTGGCCAGAGCAATCAGGCAAGTGAATGAAATAAAGAGCATCCACAGAGGAAGAGAAAGAGAGGAAGGCAAACTATCCTATTTGCAGATGACATATTTCTAGATCTAGAAAACCACATTGTCTTGGCCCAACAGTTCCTTAAGCTCTCAGGATACAAAGTCAAAGCAAAAGAGTCAGTAGCATTCGTATACACCAACAATGATTAACCCAAGAGCCAAATCAGGAATGTGTTCCCATTCACAATTGCCTCAGAAAGAGTAATGTACCTAGGAATTCAGCTAACAAGATCTCTATATTGAGAACTACAAAACGCGGCTCAAAGAAATCAGAGATGACACGAACAAAGGCAAAACATTTCATACCAATTGATAGGAAGAATCAGTATCATTGAAGTGGTCATACTGCCTAAAGCACTGTAAAGATTCAGTGCTCTTCCTATTAAACTATCCATGACATTCTTCACAGAACTGGAAGAAAATTATTTAAAAATTCATACTGAACTAAAAAGCCCAAATAGCCAAGGCATTCCTAAGCAAAGAGAAGAAAGTTGTAGGCATCATGCTACCCAACCTCAAACTATACTACAGGTCCATAGTAACTAAAACAGAATGGTAGTACAAAAACGGACACATAGACTAATGGAACAGAATAGAGAACCCAGAAATAAGGCTGCACACCTACAACCATCTGATCTTCAACAAAAATGACAAAAGCAAGCAATGGGCTCCCTATTCAATAAATGATGCTGGAATAACTGGCTTATCAGAAGATCAAAGTTGAACCCATTCCTTATACCATATGCAAAAATCAACTCAAGATGGATTAAAGAACTAAATGTAAACCCCAAAACTATAAAAACCCTAAAAGACAACCTAGACAACACCATTCTGGGCATAAGAATAGGCAATGATTCGTGATAAAGATGCCAAAAGCAACTGCAACAAAAGCAAAAACTGGCAAATAGGATTTAATTAAACTAAAGAGCTTCTGCACAGCCAAAAAAACTATCAACAGAGTGAACAGACAACCTACATAATGGAAGAAAAATTTTGCAAACTATCATCTGACAAAAGTCTAATGTCCAACATGTGTAAGGAATGAAACAAATTTATAGAAACAAAAAACAACCCCATTAAAAATGGGCAAAGGACATGAACAGATATATTTCAAAAGAAGACATACATGTGGCCAATAGAAGGCTCAATCGTTAGAGAAATGCAAATCAAAACCACAATGAGATACCACCTCACACCAGTCAGAATAGCTATTATTAAAAAGTCGAAAAATAGTAGATGCCAGCTAGTTTGCAGAGGAAAGAGAACACTTAAATACACTGTTGTTGGGAACATAAATTAGTTCAACCATTGTGGAAAACGGTGTGGCCAGTCTCCAAAGAGCTAAAAACAGAACTACCATTTGACCCAACCATCCCATTTCTGTGTATATACCCAAAGGAATATAAATTATTCTGTCATAAAGACATGCATATGTATGTTCACTGCAGCACTATTCATAATAGCGAAGACATGGAATCAACTTAAATGCCTGTCAATGATAGACTGGAGAAAAGAGAAACAGCTCTGAGTTTGAGCTCTCTCACAAAATAATGAATTATTATCAGTGATTTTGGACAATTGTGACTCTCAGACATGAGGGTAACATGGGACCACCCTGCAGAGAAGATGGCAGTTAGGATTAAGACAGAGTGGTGGTATGGTTGAAGATTTGAATTCTGCAGTTGGGTAAACCTGTGTTTAAATCATGGTCTGATACTTCCTGACCATGTGACCTTGGGCAACTTATTTAACTCTCTAAGCATTGGTTTCCTCATTTTAAGAAGGAAATTAATAAATCTCATTTTATGGAGTTTTGGCAGGAAGATATGATATGTTGATCATAACAAAATCCTTGGTTCACAGTAGGCACTTAATGAATAGTAGTATTATTGGCTGTTATCATTGAAGTCATATAGGGGAGTAGAGATGTCGAGCAAAAGATGATATGTGAAAAACCTGATTGCACATTTACTCAGTATGAGACTGAGGCACATGTTTGTAGTAATTCAAATCTCTGCAAGTAAGGTATTTGTGGCAACAAATCAATGAGGAAATTGAATTTATTTTGTAGAAAACAGATAAGACTGCTGAGAGATGGTAATAATCCCATGTTAAGTAGGTGTCAAATGTTTCCTCCTTTTTCTTTTGCTTCTCTTCCACCTCAGCAGTGGCACAGTGGCCTTAGAAAGGGAACTGGATCCCTCATGCAACAGATCAGCCACTAACTATGTGTTTCACTCAGTCCTTCTGGGCCTCAACCTTCTACTATGGTCTAGGTGTCTCTGCCAAAACTCCTTAATTCCCAGTACAACAATGCTGGGAGGTCATGCCTTTAAGACATCATTAGGTCATTAAAACAGATTAATATCTTTCTCAAGAAACTGAAATAGTTCTCATGGAAATGGATTAGTTTTTCTAGGATGGATTTGTTTCTGCCAGAATGGGTTGCTATAAAGTGAGGTTAACTCTCATTTTTAACCTCTTTGCACATGCCCACTTCTACTTCTTCACCATGTAGTAACATCACATGAAAACCCTAACCAGAAGCCAAGCAGATGCAGGTGCCATGCTTCTTGGACTTCCCAGCTTGCAGAATTGTGAGCAAAAAACCTGTCTTTTCTTTATAAATTACCCAAACTCAGGTATTCTGTTCTAGCAACACAAAACAGACTAAGACACCTTCCTTCAAGAAACAAAATAAAAGATTCTATGAAGAAGATTATCTTAGCCTTTGGCATTTTCACAGGACATATTGATCACATGAAATAATGGATATAGAAGACTTGCTTTTCTGATGCTGCTCAACGGTCTTAATATTCACTATTTTAGCTTCTGACAGGCCTTCCTTCGCAGATCTGGGCCACTACTGCCCAATCCCCAGTAAACACATACATCCAGGCCCCTCCAATCCTAAAAACACAAGGAAAACACCCTCCCTTGATCCTGATCTCCCATCTAGTTATTCCTCTCCTTTCCAGTGAGTCTTCTTGAAACAAGAGATACAGTATTTTCCTTTAATATTCCAGGGACTGAATCAGTGATTACTTGACCACTGCCTGACCCTCTCACGGTTAGCCTACTCTTGCTGCTTTGGGACCCAGAACTGTAAAAGTAAATCCTATAGGATTTGAATTTGTTTGAAATGCAATTATTGTTTTATTCTGTGTTTTGTGAACATCCATAGATGAGTATGGATAAATGCAAGAAAAAATGGGAAACTCTTAGAAGTCAGATGGTGTGGTGTTTAAGAAAATTATTGGCTAAAACTCTTCTTCTGACCAGATCCTAAGTTAATTAATGGGTTCTTTCTATGAGACAGTCAGTGAAAGGTTCAGAACACCAAGGAACAGATTCAGCTAAAAAGGCTTTCAACAAAACCCTTCTATTTCTACTTAAGATAATTTAAAGTGATTATTAGATATTATTCCCACTGGTTTCTCAGTTCTTACTTGTATGAATTCTTTCCTCAAATTATTTAAGA
Source organism: Sapajus apella (assembly GCF_009761245.1). Lineage (NCBI taxonomy): Eukaryota > Metazoa > Chordata > Mammalia > Primates > Cebidae > Sapajus > Sapajus apella. Next base: position 16,899,738 of record NW_022436941.1, on the reverse strand, counting down.
AACTTAAAGAATGAAGACAGCCCTATGTGCTAGTCCATTCTTGCCGTGTTATAAAGAACCACCTGAGATTGGGCAACCTACAAAGGAAAGAGGTTTAGTTGACTCAGAGGTCTGCAGGCTGTACAGGCAGCATGGCTAGGGAGGCCTCAGGAAACATACAATCATTGTGAAAGGCCTAGGGGAAGCAGGCATGACTTACATGGCTGGAGGAGGAGGAAGAGAGAGCAAAGTGGGAGGTGCCACACACTTTTAAACAATCAGATTGCATGAGAACTCACTCACTGTCACAAGAACAGCAAGGGGCAAATCTGCTCCCATGATCCCATCACCTCCCACCAGGTCCCTCCTCCAATACTGGGGATTACAATTTGACATGAGATTTGGGTGGGGAAACAAATCCAAACGATATCACCATATAAGAGGTTTATTTGTGATTTAGCTCCATGATGCAATCTAGTCCAATGTTCCCTTTTTTCATGTACCAAATATCAACAATAATATTTAATTTAAGTCTTACCTATTCTTTCACATTTAGAACACTGAGACGTATTGTTTCCTTTCTTCTCTCATAGAAATATTCAAAGCTGTAAACACGTAAAATTTTTATGACATAGAGGAAGATAAAATGACTGAAAACTATTGCATGCTTTTGCTTCCCTCTGATGGTAAGGTATGTAAATTACTTCAGAGGAATAAAAGAGCAAGTTTCATGTTTTAGTGCTACCCTGGAGATGACTCATCTTTATCCCAGAGAAATCCTTGGCATAGTTTTCTAGGAGCCTTACAAAGAGAGGCATGAATGGAGAAGGCGAACTTTCATGTTTTAACATATCATTTTTCTTAAGAAGTGGTGAGATCATGAATACATTTATATATATATCTGTAATTTTCAAATGAAAATTTAAAACCAGTGAATGAAGAGGTGAGGAAACAAGAGCTTTGAATTGCTCGAATTCTCCATTCAAGAAGCTTGGCTCAGAGGAAACGAGAGAGAAATAACTGGGAGGAGCAGAATCAAGGGAGAGTGTTTTGCTTGTGTTTTTAGGATTGGAGAAGCTTGACTTTGTACTGAGGGAAGAGTCTATTAGTGAGGAGAGACTAAGCTACTTGGGAGAAGGAATATGGAGGAAAAGAAAACCTTGGGAAGATGAGCTGGGATTCCAAAGAAAGGAGAAAGTGAAAAGAAGAAGAGGCTGCTCAGATTTAGGCTTTACAGAGATGGTGTGTATGAGGGAGGTGGGAAAGGGATGGGCTATAGTGTTTTTGTTTGATTGAGATGTAAGTGAGCCTGAAAGGAGGGTACCCACAACTTGCTGTTTATCTGGGAGAAAATGGAACCATCAAGAGACTAAGGGTGGTTCTCAAAAATTTCAAAGAGCAAGCATAATTATTTCAAACTTAATTTTGTTATAGTATTTGCTACCCATGACATTCAGTTTTCCTTCGGGCAATGTATAAAGTTACTGACATAAAAATGACTGAACCGTAAACTTGTGTTAAAATGAAGAACTCTTTCCCTCTTTGCTATGGAAAGAATTCATTTTTTAAAATATCTTTAAATATAAGAAATGTTTTATAAGCGAATTGCTCTTTTAAAGAGTTCTTGGAAATATTTGATGCATTATACATGTAGCTGACCTTTCATGAATGTTCCATATTAATCATCTCACATTGTTTTTTGTATAGATTTAGAAATCTAGTTAGTTCAAGATCTAAAAATTCAGTGCAACTCATCATTTTGCTTTCAGATATGTATAGGGTACATTTACCCCTAAACTTAAAAGTTAAAAAAACAAAATAAAGGAAAAAAACAAAAACTCCCATTAGTTTCATATATTTACATTATGAAGATTATATACAAAGGATAAGACTTTCCTAAATCAGGTGTTAACCTAAATAAAAGACTGGGCTCAGTGACTCATGACTGTAATCCCAGCACTTTGGGAAGCTGAGGCGGGTGGATCACAAGGTCAGGAATTTGAGACCAGCCTGGCTAACGTGGCGAAAACTGTCTCTACTATAAATACATAAATTAGCTGGGCATTGTGATGTGCATCTGTAATCCCAGCTACTTGGGAGGCTGAGGCTGGAGAGTCACTTGAACCCAGAGGGTGGAGGTTGCCAGTGAGCCGAGATCATGCCACTGCACTCTAGCCTGAACAAGAAAGCGAGACACTGTCTCAAACAAACAAAACAAAAAACAAAAAATAAAAACCTCCCAAAATATACAAAATTCTACTGCTTTTAACTGATTTTGTTAATAAAAAAATAAAGAATGTAATTAAGTAGAACAGGAAAATGATTTCACATTTCTTTGTTGTACACTCATCAGTTAAAAAAATAAATTAAAAATTTCATTTATTTCAGAACATAACACATTTTATGTTTTAACCAGTTAAGGTCTGAGTCTGATTTGCTGGTTTAGACACAAATGCATAAATTTCTATTTGCAATATATTTGTATATCAATGCAAATAGAAATTTCCTCTTCTAGAGAGGAAATCAGATTTCATTTATTTCTTTTACCTCCTTTGTGCTTTCACAGTATGCTTACAGAGAATAAAATGTGTATGTTGTGAAAGGGAGATAATACTTCTAGGAGATAAAAAGAATTTGAATGCAGACCAGCAACACTTCTCAGTTGCTCATGTAAAAGGATTCTGCCTTGTAGACATTTTATCATTGGAAAAATATTGTTATCTAATTTTTAAAAATCTTAAAATAGGCCAAGTCTTGCACGTTTCTCTATCTTTGAACACAGGTATACATTAGGCATCATCCAACCTCTTCTCACACACTATCATCTATCAATTTACTGAGATCATATTCATATAAAAATACACCATTTTACAATGTAGCGTACAATGTAGTGGCATTAAATACATTTACATGTTGTACAACTAGGACCACTATCTAATTCCAGAACGTCTTCATCGCCCTCATCACCATGCTCGCTAAGCAGTCACCACCAATTTGCTCCTACACCCTGGCAACCACTAATCTACTTCCAGTCTCTGTTGCTTTGCCTATTCTTAGCATTTCATATAAATGAAATCACATAAGATGTGGCATTTAAAACTGGCTTCTTTCAATTAGCATATCAAGTTTCATCCATGTTGCATCACATGTCAGTACTTCATTTCTTTTTGTGGCTGAATAAAACTCCATTTTATAGATATACCACATTTTGTTTATCCATTTAGTTGAAGGACATTTGAGTTATTTCCACCTTTTTCTTACTATGAATAGGGGTACTATTAACAATTGTGTGAACATATGTTCTCAATTTTCTGAGTAGAATGCTAGGCTATATGGTGATTCTATTTTTAATAATTTATGAAACTGCCAAACTTTTCCACAGTGACTATACTTCTTTACATTTCCATCAGCGATATATGAGGGTTCTAATTCCTCCACATCCTTGCTCATACTTATTACTCATTTATAATTTAAAAAAAAATAGACATCCTAGTACATGTGGAGTGTTCCTTTTAATTAAAATATTTTTTTTTGTCTTAAAATGTATTTTGTCTGGCATGGGTATACCCACTGCAGACCCCTTTTGGTTACTGTTTGCATAGGATATCTTTTTCCCTATCTTTTTACTTTTAACCTATTTGTGTATTGTGCCTAGTCTTTTTCTTGGAGTCGCCAAACAGGAGGCCATTTTTCCTAGAACATTGTTATTGCCATGTGAGTGTCTTTCATCTGAGATTGTTTAGTATCTATGGAGAAGATTGCATGTGTCTCATTGAAAGCTGTGTGCCTAGCCTTTAGTGTTCTATATTTTGTGTTAAAAAGGGAGCATCTTCTTTTTATATTAACTTATAAACCATCTTCTTGTTTTTAATCTGTGTCTCACTCACAACACATTCTTCCCTTGTGTCTTCAAGACCCTAGCCTCTTAAGAGTTCTGGAGGATAAAAATAGCTCTCCCATCGTCTCTGTATCTCTTCATTTTGTTACTTTACACTAAAGAACGCTCTGCTAAACCTACTTCTTATATCTTTTCTGTTCTATGGTTCTCTCTCCTCTCTCTCTCTCTCTCTCTCTCTGTGTGTGTGTGTGTGTGTGTGTGTGTGTGTGTGTGTATGTGTGCGTGCATGTGCGGTTCTGGGGGGCAGTCTTCTATGCTTGTGGCTATTTTACCAAATCTAGGAGTCATCAATAGTTGAAGCACATATGTTCAAAACTGAATAGAAGTTGTTCTCTACAACCTCAACAAATCCTGAGTTTCCACCATCTGCTACTGCTTTCAGATTTGAGGAGCGTCCAAATTTTTTCCATTTTTTTTGAAGTAAAGGAGAACCACTATCGCAATCACTAAAAGAATAGTTGGGATGATTACTTGTATTCTTTCCCACCTCAAAACTCTGCCTAAAAGAAGAGAAATGAAGTAGTATTGCCTTCAATGAGCAATGTTTAAACTCTTCCTAGGCATCAATTTTATGGTAAGATGTGAAGTCTCAAGGAAGGGAGAGTGATTTTATGAAATCTCGCAAACAAAGAAGGAAAAGTTTTTATGAGCCGCTGGTAAAAGTTAAGAGTTGCCAGGAATAGTTGGTTAATTAATGTGCCATAACAAGTGCAGAGGAAGGCCTACACCTGAGAAGGTGAATCAAGAGTTACCTTTATGCATTTATGTGCCTGTCGTTTCAGGTTTTCTGCTTTCCACTTCTTTGCTTTGAACCTGAAGATCTCAGTTAATCACAGGAGGAAAAGTGATTTATACTTTAGTTTCCTTTATTCAGCTAGCTAGTGATCACCCATCTAGCTTACTAGAAATGTACATCTAGCTTATTGCTAGAAAACAGCAAAAACAATTCTTAAAAATTCATGTGGCACCTCTCTGCATTCTCCTCCTCCTTGAGATGTGAAATGTAGGAAAGCTAAGGTTAAAAAAAGTATCTAAATAAAACAGATACTTTTTCTAACCTTATCCTCCCTACTTACATGGTGGTCTTCCAAAAACGTGGTACTTATATTTTCATTATATTTTCTCTGTCATTGGCAGAACATTTTACAATGAATTATGAAGTTTTAAATATAGCCAAAATATGAGAATTTTAAAAAGAAATAAAACTAAGCCTCAAATTGTTTGAATATCTGAATGTAGCAACTATATACAATTGGACATATTTACTTCTAGTGATATCCCTTGTCCCTCGCTCCTTAGGGACTCTTAAAAAACATAATGCACTCTAAGTATTCTTCTATGTTATGACTTATTTTGTAAATGACGATTTAAAATGCAGTAAAATTCTACCAAACTGCTATACTATAGTTTCCTTAATCTACTTTTTGTTGTTTGATGTGTAAGATTTTAATTATTTGATATAAAATGTGCTGTGATAAACATCTTCCTCCATAATCACTTGTTCCTATTTAGAACTACTTTCTTACCAGTAGTAGTTCTGAGAAAGGAGCAGAGTTACTGAGAAAAAGGAAGGTACACTTTAAAGTCCTTCGATGAATAAATCAAGATGCAAAAGTATTTTATCAGTTTCACATCGATCAGGAATATTCAGTGCCCTCATATCGCCACTTTGTCTTATGAACTGATGCCATTATCCCATCCCTGCCAATTAACCAGCACAACTATTTTCTAAATTCTAGAATCCCTCTAGAACCTGCCATGTTCTGAACTCAGATTCCCTCTTCTCCTTTCACTATGCAAACCAGCATCCAGAGAACTATCTGCTCAATTGATCCAGAGAAAGATGACTTAGGTAGAATGGACTGGTCTTAATACTAACCCTGGGCTTTAGGTACTTATCTAGTTCAGTGTCCTTTTCTAGCTACAGTCTTATTTATTTCTTCCTCAGTCACCAAATTTCTTAAAGAGGTGTATACACTTTACGTCTCCACTTACCTCCTCCACTGTAATTTGGCTACAGCCCACTCACTCTTGCCTTCATTCTAACAAAACTGCTCCCACTAAGGTTGCCAGTAACTGTCCTGTTACTACATATTAGTTATCCTTTTACATGACTTTTGACCACTTTTGCCTTAAACGACATGACCATGTACCCAATTTGTTAAGCCAGAAGCCTAGGAGTCATTCTTGATTTTTTTCTTTCCCTCCTTATCCAACTTGTTACCAATTCTTGATTATAATACTTCCTAAATATCTAATATATCTGCCCACTTACTTCTATTCTCAATGCTACTTTTATAGATTGGGGCCCCTGGGTTCTTACAATAGCCTTCAACAGATCCCTTGCTTGCCCTCCTCCCCCATCATTTTTTCCATATGTAACCAGAGACATGTTCTAAAACGGTGGTTCACAAAGTGTGACCCCTGAGACAAGCATTATCAACATCCTACAAGGGGAGGATGGGACTCAGCAATCTATGTTTTAACAAATGTTCTGGGTAATTCTGATGCTTGCTTAAGTTTGAGAACCAGTATTCTAAAATACTATATTTTCATTGTTTGAAGTCCTTTGATGGAATGTGGCCAGAATTTAACTAGTTCTTCTACTTTAGGGCCTCTTATAGGCTGCAATCAAAGTGTTGACTAGGCTGTGGTCATCTTAAGGCCTGATGAGGGAAATTTGAGTTTGTTTGGTTTTTTGCAGGATTTGGTTCCTCATGAACTGTTAGACTGAAGTCCCTGGTTCTTCAATGGATGTTGGCTGAATGTCACCCTCAGTTCATTGCCATGTGGGTCTCTCCAATTTGGCAGTTTGCTTCATCAAACTGCAAGCTGAGAAGGAAGTAGAGTCTGCTAGCAGGACAAGGTCACAGTAATGTGTAACCTAATCATAGAAATTACATTTCCAAATTTTGCAATATTATATTAATTAGAAGCAAGTTCCTAGCTATAGCTCACACTTAGAGGATGGAATTACACAAGGGCATGACTAGGCAGGAACCTCTGTGTGTCATATCAGAAGCCGTATACCACACCATAGCAGAAGATGTTGGACAGGAGGGAAGACCAGAGAGGAAATAACAAAGTCAAAGTTTGTGAGAGATGGGAGAGACCAAATATAAGCTTTTGACAGAGGAGAAGAATCCTAATCAAAAAGTGGGGCTGATTCAGGGACTGGATTAACAAGTGGATTGATAATAGGCCTGAAGTCTAAAATACTACTCTTCTGAGTTTTGAGTATTCCCAATTGACATCATAAACGGGAATGCTTAGGTACATGAGATGGACCTGAAGGTACAGAAACTGCTCCTTATCTGAGGATAATTAATGCTGGGAAAAAAGCCATGTAAAGTAAATTTGAATAAAATGTAAACTATAGTTTATAGTAAATAGTGATTTGATAGGTTTGATGGTCTTGCTTTGAAAAATGAAAACTGAAAAAAATTAAAAATAACAATTTTAATTTTAGCAAATTTAGGTTAGAATTGAAAGTGTGTATAAATCAAAGAAGGAATTAATATTTTTTGGAGCAACATTTCTAACAAAATTGTATGCTATCAAGATATATTTCACTTTGGTCTTACAATATGCTCATAAAATAAGTCAGTATTGTAAAATTATTAGAGGACGTTATTTTAATTTTTTGACATTTAATTTAACCTTTTTATTTGAGGCATGAATCTTCAAGTCCTATTTCTGATATGGCTGAATAAGGTCTTACTAGATCTGATCAGCTTACAGATAACAACAATAAACCCTGGAACTAGAGTGTGAACAAAAACAGGAAGACATTGTAGGGTAGTCAACACTTGGAAGAAGGGATGGCACAGGGTAATTTACCCATTTCCATGGCTTTAAGCCTGAGGAGGGCAGCAGTTGGTTTGTGGTATAGATAAAATTCATATTTAAAACCTGCACTATTTCTGTAATAGACTTCCGAGAATCCACAGAGAATGTAAAGTGAGGAGGAAATTTCAGAGAGGAATTTTTTTGCATAATATTTTATAAAATCTCTAAGTGACCCCTGAAAACTTCACATGTGAAGAGCTGGTTTTAGTTAAGGATAAAACAAATGAAAGTTGAGCTATCACACAAATACAGAATTTGAAGTCTGAAAACAACTTGATCAATTGTGTATTAAAACAAACAAGTGGCCAGGTGCTGTGGCTCACGCCTGTAATCCCAGCACTTTGGGAAGCTGAGGTGGGTCGATCACCTGAGGTCAGGAGTTCAAGACCAGCCTGGCCAACATGGTGAAACTGTGTCTCTACTAAAAATACAAAAAAGGTAGCCGGGCATGGTGATGGGTTCCTGTAATCCCAGGTACTTTTGGAGGCTGAGGCAGGAGAATTGCTAGATCCAGGGGGCAGAGGTTGCAGTGAGCCAAGATCACACCACTGCACTCCATCCTGGGCAACAGTGAGATTTCAGCTCAAAACAAAAACAAAAACAAAAGCAAAACAAGCAAGCAAACATCTTTAGAAGAATACAATGTAATATAGAGTCTCCACAACTTAACGCTGACAATGACCAAGATATAATCCAAAGTTATTCAATATATTAAGAAACAGGAAAACTCATTCTTAAGAGTCAATCAATAGAAAACAGACCTGCAGTGGACCAAGTTTAAAATTAGTAAAGGAGAATATTAGGGGGGCTGATCCAAGATGGCTGAATAGGAGCAGCTCTGGAGTGCAGATCCCAGCAAGAACAATGCAGAGGGTGAGTGATCACTGCATTTCCAAACAAGTTACTGCTGCCCACAGACCAGGAGATTCCCTGGCTGAAAAGTGCCATAAGTCTCTAGCATGGCTGTTTCAGCTGGTGCAGCAGGTCGCTGCCAAAAGCTCACACAAATCTGGGCAGCCATTTCAGCTGGTGCCTGGAATGCCAGGAAAACAGAGCCACCCATTCAACTGAAAAAAAGGGGGCTGAAACAGGGAGCCAGGTGATCTGGCCTGGCAGGTCTCACCCGACAAAGACCAGCAATCTGAAACGCTCTGGACTGAGAGTTTAACAGCAAGCGCAGCTGGACCTGGGACTGACCAGCTCTGTGGGGGGAAGGGTGTCAACAATTACCAAGGCCATCCACCACGACTGAGGCAGTCTGCCATTACTGAGGCAGTCCCCCACTACTGAGGCAGTCCGCCACTACTGAGTCAGTCTGCCATTACTGAGGCAAACTGCCATTACTGAGGCAGTTCTAACTATACCTCTATAAACAAAACCGCAAGGAAGTTCAACAGCAGCTTGGCAGAGCCCATGGCAGCTCAACAATGCCTTTGCTGTCAAACTGTGACGAGGCTATCTCCTAGCTGGGCAGGGCATCTCTGCAAAAAGGCAGTAGCATGTCAGGAACTTATAAGTAAAGCCCCACCTTCTCAGGACTAAGCACATGGGAGAAAAGGCAGTTATAAGTTCCACTGCAGCAGACTTAAACATACCTGCCCAGCAGCTCTGAACAGAACAATGGAGCTCACAGCTCAGCACTTGAGCTCCTATAAGGGTCAGATTGTCTCCTCATGCAGCTCCCTGATCCCTGTATATCCAAAGAGACACCTCATAAAGGAGAGCTCAGGCTGACATCTGGCAGCTATCCTTCTGGGACTAAGATAGCAGAAGAAGAAACTGGCAGAAATCCTTACTCTTCTGCAGCTGCCACAGGTGATTCACAGGAAAGCAGGGTCTAGAGTGGACCTCCAGCAGACCTACAGCAGAGGGGTCTGACTGTTAGAAAGAAAACTAAAAAACAGAAAGAAATAACTTCAACATCAACAAAAAGGATCAGAGACCTCATCTGAAAGTCACCAACTATAAAGACCACAGGTAGATAAATCCACTAATACGAGAAGAAACCAGCACAAAAATGATGAAAACACCAAAAACCAGAACACCTCTCCTCCTCCAAGGGATCACAACTCCTCGACAGCAAGGGGACAAAGCTGGATAGAGAATGAGTCTGATGAATTGACAGAAACAGCCTTCAGGAGGTGGGTAATAACAAACTTCTCTGAGCTAAAAGAACATGTTCTAACCCAATGCAAAAAAATTAAGAACCTTGAAAAAAGGTTTGATAAAATGCTAATGAGAATAAACAGCTTAGAGAGAAATATAAATGACCTAATGGAGCTGAAAAACACAACACAAGAACTTCGCAAAGCATACACAAGTTTCAGTAGCCAAATTGACCAAGCAAAAGAAGGGATATCAAAGATTGAAGATCAACTCAATGAAATAAAATGAGAAGGCAAGATTAGAGAAAAAGGAGTGAAAAGTAATGAACAAAACCTCCAAGAAATATGGGATCATGTGAAAAGACCTAATCTATGTTTCATAGGTGTACCTGAATGTGATGGAGAGAATGAGTCCAAGCTGGAAAAGACTCTTCAGGATATTATCCAGGAGAACTTCCCCAACCTAGGAAAGCAAGCCAATATTCAAGTCCAGGAAATATAAAGAACACCACAAAGATATTCCTTAAGAAGAGCAATCCCAAGGCACATAATCATCAGATTCACCAGGGTTGAAATGAAGGACAAAATGCTAAGGGCAGCCAGAGAGAAATGTCGAGTTATCCACAAAGGGAAGCCCATCAGACTCACAGCAAATCTCTCTGCAGAAACCCTACAAGCCAGAAGAGAGTGGGGGCAAATATTCAACATCCTTAAAGAAAAGAACTTTCAACCCAGAATTTCATATTAAGCCAAATTAAGCTTCATAAGCAAGAGAGAAATAAAATCCTTTATGAACAAGCAATTGCTGAGAGATTTCATCACCACCACACCTGCCTTACAAGAGCTCCTGAAAGAAGCACTAAACATAGAAAGGAACAACCAGTACCAGCCACTCCAAAAACATACCAAATGGTAAAGACCATCAACATAATGAAGAAACTGCATCAATTAATGGGCACAACAACCAGCTAGCATCAAAATGGCAGGATCAAATTCACATGTAACAATATTAACCTTAAGTGTAAATGGGCTAACTGCCCCAATCAAAAGACACAGGCTGGCAAATTGGATAAAACATCAAAAACCATCAGTGTACTATATCCAGGAATCCCATCTCACATGCAAGGACACACCTAGACTCAAAATAAAGGGATGGAGGAAGATTTGCCAAGCAAATGGAGAGCAAAAAAAAGCAGGAGTTGCAATCCTAGTCTCTGATAAAATAGACATGAAACCAACAAAGATCAAAAGAGATAAAGAAGGGCATTACATAATGGTAAAAGGATCAATGCAACAAGAAGAGCTAACGATCCTAAATATATACGCACCCAATACAGGAGCACCCAGATACATAAGGCAAGTTCTTAATGACTTACGAAGAGACTTAGACTCCCACACAATAATAGAGGGAGACTTTAACACCCCATTGTCAACATTAGACAGATAAATTACACAGAAAGTTAACAAGGATATCCAGGACTTGAACTCAGAACTGGACCAAGCAAACCTAATAGACATCTACAGAACTCTTCCCCCCAAATCCACAGAATATACATTCTTCTCAGCACCACATCATACCTACTCTAAAATTAACCACATAGTTGGAAGTAAATCACTCCTCAGCAAATGCAGAATAATGGAAATCATAACAAACAGTCTCTCAGACCACAGTGCAATCAAATTAGAACTCAGGATTAAGAAACTAACTCAGAACCACACAACTTCATGGAAACTGAACAACTGTGTCTTGAATGTTGACTGGATAAACAATGTAATGAAGGCAGAAATAAAGATGTTCTTTGAAACCAATGAGAATGGAGAAACAACATACAAGAATCTCTGGGACACATTTAAAGCAGTGTCTAGAGGAAAAGTTATAGCAATAAATGCCCACATGAGAAGCAAGGAAAGATATAAAATCAAAATGCTATCATCAAAGTGGAAAGAGCTAGAGGAGCAAGATAAAAAAATCTCAAAAGCTAGCAGAAGACAAGAAGTAACTAAGATAGGAGCAGAACTGAAGGAGATAGAAACACAAAAAAACTTCAAAAAATTAATAAATCCAGGAGCTGTTTTTTGAAAAGATCAATGAAACAGAGAGACCGCTAGCTAGATTAATAAAAAAGAAAAGAGAAAAGAATCAAATAGATGCCATAAAAAACGATAAAGGGGATATCACCTCTGATTCCAAAGAAATACAAACTACTGTCAGAGATTACTACAAACAACTGTATGCACATAAACCAGTAAATCTGGAAGAAATGGATAAATTCCTGGACACTTGCACCCTCCCAAGCCTAAACCAGGAAGAAGTTTAAACCCTGAATAGACCAATAACAAGGGCTGAAGTTGAGGCAGCAATTAATAACCTACCAACCAAAAAAAGCCCAGGTCCAGATGGATTCACAGCCAAATTCTACCAGACATACAAAGAAGAGCTGGTACCACTCCTTCTGAAATTATTCCAAACAATTCAAAAAGAGGGAATCCTTCCCAAATCATTTTATGAGACCAAAATTATCCTGATACTAAAACCCGGCAGAGAGTCAACAAAAAAAAGAAAAATTCAGGCCAATATCCATGACAAACATAGATTCAAAAATCTTCAATAAAATACTGGCAAACCAACTGGAACAGCATATCAAAAAGCTTATTCATCACAAGCAAGTAGGCCTCATCTCGGGGATGCAAGGCTGGTTCAACATATGCAAGTCTGTAACATAATCCACCACATAAGCAGAACCAAAGACAAAAACCACATGATAATCTCAATAGATGCAGAGAAGGGCCTTTGACAAAATTCAACAGCCCTTTATGCTAAAAACTCTCAATTAACTAGGTATCGACAGAATGTATCTTCCAATAATAAAAGCTATTAATGAGAAACCCACAGCCAATATCATACCGAATGGGCAAAAACCGAAAGCGCTCCCTTTGAAATGTGGCACTAGACAAGAATGCCCTTGCTCACCACTCCTGTTCAATATAGTATTGGAAGTGCTAGCCAGAACAATCAGGCAAGAAAAAGAAATAAAGGGTATTCAATCAGGAAAGGAGGAAGTCAAATTGTCTCTATTTGCAGATAACATGATTGTATATTTAGAAGAATCCATCATCTCAGCCCAAAATCTCCTGAAACTGATAAGCAACTTCAGCAAAGTCTCAGGATACAAAATAAATGTGCAGAAATCACAAACATTCCTATACACCAATAACAGACTTAAGGAGAGCCAAATCAAGAACGAACTGCCATTCACAATTGCTATAAAGAGAATAAAATACCTAGGAATCCAACTAACAAAGCATGTAAAGGACCTCTTCAAGGAGAACTATGAACCACTGCTTAAGGAAATAAGAGAGGACACAAACAGATGGAAAAGCATTCCATGCTCATGGTTAGGAAGAATCAATATTGTGAAAATGGCCATACTGCCCAAAGTAATTTATAGATTAAATGTTATCCCCATCAAGTTACCTATGACCCTCTTCACAGAACTGGAAAAAACACATTAAACTTCATATGGAACCAAAAGAGAGCCGCATAGCCAAGTCAATCCTAAGCAAAAAGAACAAAGCTGGAGGCATCACACTACCAGACTTCAAACTATACTATAAGGCTACAGTAGTCATAACATCATGGTACTGGTACCAGAACAGAGATATAGACCAATGGAACAGAACAGAGGCCTCGGAGGCAATGCCACACATCTACAACCATCTGATCTTTGACAAATCTGAGAAAAATAAGCAATGGGGAAAGAAGCCCTGTTTAATAAATGGTGTTGGGAAAACTGGCTAGCCATGTGCAGAAAGCAGAAACTGGACCCCTTCCTGACACCTTACATTAAAATTAACTCCAGATGGATTAAAGATGTAAACATAAGACCTAACACCATAAAAATCTTAGAGGAAATCCTAGGCAAAACCATTCAAGACATAGGCATAGGCAAGGACTTCATGACTAAAAAACAAAAACATTGGCAACAAAAGCCGGAATAGACAAATGGGATCTAATTAAATTCCAGAGCTTCTTACAGCAAAAGAAACAATCATTAGAGTGAACCGGCCACCAAAAGAATGGGAAAAAATTTTTGCAATCTACCCGTCTGACAAAGGGCTAATATCCAGAATCTACAAAGAACTAAAACAGATTTGCAAGAAAAAACAAACAAGCCCATTCAAAAGTGGGTGAAGGATATGAACAGACACTTTTCAAATGAAGATAGTTATGAGGCCAACAAACATATGAAAAAATGGTCATCATCACAGGTCATTAGAGAAATGCAAATCAAAACTACATTGAGATAGCATCTCACACCAGTTATAATGGCGATCATTAAAAACTTTGGATACAACAGATGCTGGAGAGGATGTGGAGAAATAGGAGCACTTTTACTCTGTTGTTGCGAGTGTAGCTTAGTTAACCATTGTGGAAGACAGTGTGGTGATTCCTCAAGGACCTAGAAATAGAAATACAATTTGACTTAGCAATCACATTACTGGGTATATATCCAAAGGATTATAAATCATTCTGTTATAAAGACACATGCACACGTATATTCATTGTGGCACTGTTTACAATAGCAAAGAGTTGGAACCAACCCAAATGCCCATCGATGATAGACTTGACAGGGAAAATGTGGTACCTGTACACCACAGAACACTATGCAGCCATAAAAAATGATGAGTTTGTGTCCTTTGCAGGGACATGGATGAATCTGGAAACCATCATTCTCAGCAAACTGACACAAGAACAGAAAATGAAACACCACATGTTCTCACTCATAGGCAGGTGTTGAACAATGAGAACACATGGACACAGGGAGGGGAGCATCGCACACTGGGGTCTGTTTGTTGGGGAATAGTGGAGGAACAGCAGGGGGTAGGGAGGCTGGGGAGGGATAACATGGGGAGAAATGCCAGATATAGGTGATGGGGGGATGGAGGCAGTAAATCACCTTGCCATGTATGTACCTGTGAAACAGTCCTGCATGTTCTGCAAATGTACCCCAGAACCTAAAGTACAATTATATATGTATATATATAAAGAAGAAAAGTGACTATTGAAAGTATACTCAAGGATGTAAAGACAAATATTCTTCCAGAGAATAAAAAGGTAGGAAACCTCATAAAAAATACAAACAACTTTTCAAAAACCAGATGGAAATTTTAGAACTGAAAAATAATAATAACAGAAAGGAGATGACACAGGAGAGTTATTAAACCTGAAGATAAAGAAATCAAAATTATCTAATACAAAGAACACTAGAAAAAATATTTATAAATAATATGTAGATCCTCACGCATCTGTGAGACAAAAGCAAATGAATTAATATGGGTGTGGTTGAAGCTCAAGAAGGTAAGAAGATAGAATGGGGCATAAAAACTATTTGAAAAAATAATGACTGAAAATTTTCCTAATTTGGTTCAAGTCATGACTTCTCATATTCAAGAGTCTAAGCAAACCCAAACAGGATTAAAGATGTAAAATTATTTCGCTTTTTTTGGTTAACTGGTCCAGCTCTAGAAAATCCTTATTTGCTAACAGCTTTAGATGTGATCTAAACAGTTGTCAACATCACTTTCATTGACATCATGATATCCTTCATTTGCAAAATTTGAAATTTTGGTTTACAGTTAAATTTACTTTATTTATACTGTATTGTAGAATATTATAAATAACCAGTGAAAGAATGATCTACAAATATATTATTAGTATGAAATGAGATAGATATTAGTGGTAAGTGGAGGGAAATGTTTGTGTGGGATCAAATCTTATGTGAGGAAATGTAAGTGGTTGTATTCTGTTTATAAAGACTCTTGAAAATGTACGCCACTTAGAATCTGCTGGGAGGCTTAAATGCTCAGATAACAAGGACTGACTAACAAGGTTGAGATGTATTTTCTCTAGCATCCTTCCATCAGAGACCTTGTTATTCAAAAATATGTTGGCATCTCACAGAGCCGTGCATAGTGCTTTACAGATAAACAATAAATTATTGTTTGTGGATTGCCTTTACGATTGAAGCCTAATGAAAAAGAATTTTTCAATTTATATAAGGTGTAGATAAACTGGGACTTTGTCAGAAAAAGGGAAGAAGAAAAGTATTGGTTGACAGAAGTCTGTTAAACTGGAAACATGATTTTGCATCACTAATCAGATTAAGATGGGCAAATAAAAAGTCAAATATTTATTGAACTCTAATATATGACACGAATCAGTCCCCTTACAATTATAATGTACTTATATTCTCTATTTTATAATTAAAATATTCATTATAAACATATGTTTTAACTAGTGGACTTAACACTATTTAGTGAAATAAATACTTTTAAATTTCTGTTGATTTTATAGCTTGTAACCCCTAGAATCTCTACACTAAATGAATTTCTGAAGCTAACTCTTCCTCCTGTTTTGTAAGGACAGTAAATGAAGACTGTAGTCTAGTTGGAAAATGACAGGTAGTTAACTTGTGAGTGGTTTTCAAGAGCTTTCCTGATGAGTAAACTACGTCTAAATTGCAGTGAGACTTTGAACTCCTCTTTATTTACCTTTCACCAAGTTGAAAGCACCATCATCATCTGCTCTAAAAATGTGCCCTTTTCTTCAGCTACAAAATGCTTTCAGACTATAGAATATGGAGCCTTTTCCTGGACACACAAAAATGCATAAGGGAACGGGTATGTCATTCTCATGTGAGGAACATTCAATTTCTTTTTGGCTTAAATAAAGTTCTTGTGAAAATATGGCTCCAAGTCCACTTTGGGAGTGCTGAAACTTAAGGAGCTGCCATAGAGAATATGATAAAGTGATAAAGCTCTGTCTTGTAATTGGAGCTCATTTCCATGAAATAGCTGTAAATTCATTAGGAAAAGAAAATTTTCCTATTAAACTTGGCTACAAAAGAATTGTTTTTGACTGTGACCCTTGTATTGGAGGCTTCAGACATCACCAGACATTTTTCAGTTTATTTTAATTGTGCCTTGAAATCAGATAATCTGCCCTCAAGTAAAGGAGGCCATATTTGATCCGAAACTGAAGGAAATTTCCATAATTTTCCTTAACTGTATTATAGTATTTAGAATATAAGCCATGAATGTAATCCTATCTTTACAACCTAGTGCTAAGATCATGTTAGGTCAATGACTAAGAATTAACTCTTTGAATAGCTGATATATCACCACAGTGTAATATCACTCTGACTCCATGCATCTTTCAAGTTAGTGGTTTCAATGAATCAAGCAAGTTATAACTTGCATCAGCATTGCCTGTAACTTGTACTGTAAGTCCATTGTTACTGGATTCCCAGGGTCCCAGGAAGCAGGGTTCAGCACCTAGCTTCTCTGGCTGTCTTTGCTACCTGGGGCGTTTTGATACCATTTTATTAACTCAAAGAACAATGTATGCCTATGATAGAAATCCAAATGGTACATATAATTATACAATGAAGGAAAGTCTCCTGATGCCAGACATGTAGTTAACTAGTCTCTCTACCCCAGAGGCAACTATTATTCAATTTTATGCATATCCTTTCTAGAAATGATCTATGCTTGTGTAAACTTTTTTTTTTTTAATGCCCCTTTTAATTTAATCCATTGTAGCTGAAAATCATCAAGCACAATAACTGATTTTAGACCAAGAGGAAATTTTGTAGGACAAAATACTGGCCCTGTTTAATGCAAAAGAGGCAAAGGTAAGGGGGTGCGGGGGAAGAGGGACAAATAAATATAGGTGAAATCTTAAAAAGATAATTAAAATCTGCTGAATATTAATAAAGTTTTACGCATTTCCAGTCTCAGAACTGTGAAGCTTTAAAGTGCATTAAGAGAATTGCAGGCACCATCAAATACCAAATTGACGGAATTCAGAAGAACAACAATCTGAAGCCTTATTTTTAAGAAGGCCTTTAAAAGATAAGGCAAGTGTGTGTTAGCTCTGCTATCTGGCCTTTTAATGAAGTTAAGTTACATGATTTTTAAGCATGCTCTGTTGAAAATTCCTTTTGAATAACAATAGAGAAATTAAAATACATAACTTGCAATTTCTATGAGTTGAATATGTAGAAGATAAAACTGGTACAAATACTGACTGAAAGCCGCTTAAGAAGAGCTGTCTGGTTACCTTGTATACATCGTAACATTCATTGTAGGTACTTTCATACATAAGGATTTAGTTCAGGAGTCTCAGGGCAAGTTAGATGAGCATCTCTGAATGAGCAATGCATGACAGGAATCACAAACCCGTACTGGTTTTGGTGAAGAAGGCAAAGGTAGTTCGTTGTCAGAGCAGGCATTACAGAAAATTTCCTTGTGTAAACTTTACACATATACCCAAATATATATCATATAATGTAGCATTATATAAGTACAAACATACTGGGTGTACTATTTTGTACCTTGTTTTTAAATTTAAAAATAGATACTATAAATTGTTCCATAGTCACACATATATTAGTTAAAATATATAAACTGGAAAAATTCCTAGAATTGGAATGGGTAGATTAAAGCGTATGTATGTTTACAGCTTTTAAAACTTTTGTTTTATTTTGATAGGAGTGAGATAGGGATCTACGTTGCTGCATTTCCAGATTGCAGCTAGTTTTCTCCAACACTCCTGTGGACCAACAGATCTCTCGACACTGCTTCATAAAAATAGCTTTTATCATATAATAAAGTCCCGTTATATATATATATTATAGGAATTTAATCTGTTCAGTCAACTTGTTTACTCAGCTTTTAAAATTACCATAGCTTTATAATATATTTTAATATATGATCAGGCTAGTCATCTATGTTTGCATGTTTATTTTTTGACCTAATCTTAAAATTTATTTTTTTTAGCCAAAAAATATGCTGGAACAGTTTTCTTTTTCTGGTATCACAATTTATAGAATGATTTATGGAGAATTAAAGTCATTACAACATACTATCTCATAGAATAACAGGATATGCTATTATTTTAATTTGCCTGGTTATATTATTATTTGCATATCTTTAAGTGTTCCCCTTTATATTCTAAACTATCTCCATTGCTTGATTTATTTACTTTAAACAATCCAGTAATAATATGCCCTAAAAAATTAAAAATTTCAATCTGCTTACATTATTATACCACACTGTTTCTTTCTCTCAATAAGTCTTAATTAGATTTTGAAAAATATATTCATAATTTTTAATATTTATATTTTTATTATTTCACGGCTTTTTAAAAATTTGAAACAGAGTCTCACTCTGTAGACCAGGCTTGAGTGCAGAGGCATGATTATAGCTCACCTTCCAGGCTCAAGTGATCCTCCACCTCAGCCCCTCGATAGCTGGGACTATGGGTGCTGCTGCCACGTCCAGCTAATTTTTGTATTTTTTGTAGAGACAGTTTTGCCATGTTGCCCAGGCTAGTTAGTCTTCAACTCATGGGCTCAAGTGATCTGCTCGCCTTGGCGTTCCAAAGCGCTTGGATTACAGGTATGAGCCACTGTGCCTGGCAGCTTTTATACGTGAGTGTAATCAATTTATTCCACTAGTCCTTTAACTATTATTTTGTCAATTATTTTTGAGTCTCCTTGTGTTTAATAATTTATGTTATTTGCTTTTATTTATAAAAAATAGCTTGGCTGGGAATAAATACGTATCCTTTTGACTCTTGAACTTAGTTGACTTGCTTTACTGTCTTCTGGCAACAAAGATTTTGCATGACAAATGGAGTAGTTCCTTGTACATCCCACCCCATAGGTGAGTTGCCTTATTGGTTGATTTTTGCCTGGGTGCTTATAGTATCTTTTAAGTTAATCTTTGAAATTTTGAAGTTGATTGTTTTATATCAATTTCAGAGGGGTGCAATATGCCTCTTCAATCTTTTATAGAAGTTTTTTTCTATTACACTTTTTTGCGAACTTTTGTTTCATTTGTTTTGTTTTCTTTTTCAGCAATACCAATTATTCCTATTTTGGAACTCTTTTGCCTTTCATATTCTTTCATTTTCTCTCTGCTATCTGTACAGCGTTTTCTTTTTCATTTCATTTTGCTCAGTTTCCTCAATGTGATTCTTCATATTTATGACATTTTCACTAGTGTCTATATGTCCTTTTTGATATTTCTAATGTTTCCTTCATTTAAATCATGGTTTTATTTTTTCTATTTTATTTTTAATTTTATGGAAAAGCTATTTCCTCCTTGACCTTCATTTGCTTTTTAGAAATATGCTTTATAGGCTGGGCGCGGTGGCTCAAGCCTGTAATCCCAGCACTTTGGGAGGCCGAGGCGGGTGGATCACGAGGTCAAGAGATCGAGACCATCCTGGTCAACATGGTGAAACCCCGTCTCTACTAAAACTACAAAAAATTAGCTGGGCATGGTGGTGTGTGCCTGTAGTCCCAGCTACTCAGGAGGCTGAGGCAGGAGAATTGCCTGAACCCAGGAGGCGGAGGTTGTGGTGAGCCGAGATCGCGCCATTGCACTCCAGCCTGGGTAACAAGAGCGAAACTCTGTCGCAAAAAAAAAAAAAAAGAAATATGCTTTATAGTATAGTTTTTCTGGCATAGCTTTTGGCTTTTCATTTTTTCTTGAAGTATTGCTGTATATGTATTTATTTAATATATATCTATATTTATATGGAATATATATTATGCATCCATTAAGTATGTTGTATATGTAGTGCATTCCATATTTATACATTTCATGCTGGTTCATTTCTAGTTACTATTCATCTTAGAGTTAAGACTTTTGGGAAAAAATGTGAGGTAAAAGAAGATGGACCATCTAGCAAAATAAAAGAAAATATAGTCCTTCGATGTAAGAGCATTGAGAAAAAATTAAAAAGCCATAAGAAAAAGAATGATACAACAGCAAAAAGAGATAAATAGTGAACTGGTAGAGCTAAAAAAGAAACGAGAGAGAAAAATAAAAGCCCAACAGAAATCAAGACAACATTAGATGCTGCAAAGAATAGAATAGATGGCACAGAAACAGTCAATGGTGAAGAGAATAGGCTTGAAAAGCTATTTCATAATGGGCTGGCTATTTCTTTTGAAGATAAAATATAACAGAAGGGCTGCAAGAGTCAGCTGTGTTAATTAATTGTCTTTGTAGGCCTTACAAATTAAAGAAAAAAAAACCTTTTGTGGTTTAGATTCTGCTGTTATCTAGCAGAATATCTTTTTGGTCACATTGAAAGTTCCCATGTCACAGGATTGCTTATGAATTGATGTAGTGTGTTCCTTTTATCTTACCAAGAACAGGTCACCGTTCTCCATCTCATTTCTATCCTCTCACCCCAACAGGTGGGTTTTTCTTTCAATACATCATATTTTTCCCCCTTACTTATCTCAGTTTCCTTTGCCACAGTGTGTTGTCAAACAGCTATAAGTACTCTCAAGTGCTTTGCCTGCCGTGTACCCAGACCTTGCCTTTGCAAGTAAGGAGTTGTTGATTTCACACCTCATCTGGTGATCTCCCTGTATTACTGCATCTGCATTAGCCCACTCTCAGCTTCCTCTCTCAATGAGCTCTAACACTCACTGCCTTTGGTCGACTTTTTGAAGTGTGGTTCATTATTGTGGCTGCATGCACATTTATTAGAGCATTCACACTACTCTAAAGAACTACTGGCAGGTGGGTCATGAGGTCAGGAGTTTGAGACTAGCCTGGAAAATATGATGATACCCCATCTCTACTAATAATACAAAAAAAAAAAAAATCAGTGTGTGATGGCGCACACCTGTAGTCCCAGCTACTCAGGAGCCGGAGGCAGAAGAATCACTTGAACCTCGGAGGCAGAGGTTGCAATGAGCCAATATCGCGCCACTGCACTCCAGCCTGGGTGACAGAGTGAGACTCCGTCTCACAATAAATAAATAAATACATACATACATAAAGAACTACCCCAGACTGGGTAATTTACAAAGAAAGGAAGTTTAATTATCTCACAGTTCCAGGTGGTTGGGGAGGCCTCAGGAAACTTATAATCATGATGGAAGTTGAAGGTGGGGGGCAAGTCCTTCCAAACATGACCACAGATCAGACATGGCAACCTACTGAATTTAAGCATATTAGTCAGCTGAGAAAAAGAAACTAACCAGGATTCCATCAGTAACAGCAAGTGAACAGGAAAAACCCAGTGCTGAATCCCTGCCCCACAGTGGAGTACAGGAAATGTGGCATATAAAAGACCCACTCCCAAGTGATGCTCATGGGGGGCCCAAGTCCTTCTGATTAAGGCCCAGTCTATGGGTGGTGTGAGGCCAGTAGTGATCCCCAGTGTGCCAGGCCCAGGTCTTCCCAGAGTTGAGTTGCTTGGGAATGCAGACCAAAGTGGGTAGTAAACTCCATCTATGGCTAAATAACTGGCACAAGACCAGTAGTCAACAAATACCATAAGAGAAAGTTGAAAAGAATTTTGAAGAGAGAGTTCACTAGTAATAGTGAATTGTGCAGTGGTGGTTGAAAACCAAGGAACAATTATAAGGCCACTTAAATGCCTGTTTTTGAATATAGCCAGGATTTTACCTGTTGCTGTGTCTTACCCACAAGACTGGGCTCCCCTGACATTGATACTTGTCCTAACCCCAATTAAGTTTGCTTTATTCTTTTTGCATTGTGCTTTGGTTGACCCCATTGTGGGCCCAAACTTTAACACACTGCTAGGCCCTGTAGAACTTCTTTCCCACTTTCAGCCATATTGTGGGAGCCCTGGCTTGGTTTCAGTACTCACTGGATTTTCAGTGAAGAAAATATTTGCCAATTTTGCAATTGTACCTAGGCTAATTTTGCTGTAATTCCGTAAACAAGGAATAATGATGTTAGAGCAGTGGGTGCTCAAAAATTTGTTGAACACAGAACAAAGGAGGCTAGGCAAGCTGCCTAGGTTTGCGCAGTGAATGACAGGCAGAGCTAAGTTTTAAACCCAGGTCTTTCTAACTCCAGGGCTCAAGCACTTAGTCACTGTGCTGTAAAGTTCCATTGGAAATCAGCCACTTACAACAGGGCTGGGTTTATGTTGCTCTTGTGTGCAAGTCTAATAGGAACCCAACAATAGGCAATCTCTATGGGCTTCTCTGACTCCTGAAAATAGTATAGAGAATTAAATAAATTACTTTATCCAAGGGACTAATTACGTGATTAAAGAAGTTTGTAGAGCTATTTAATTAATTCTTGCCTTCAAGTTAAAAATAGACTGCATTTAACTTAAATTTTCAATGGCTGTCCATGTTACATAATTTCTATAGGTAGCTAAGCATTAGAAATAACTTTGCTCAGTTAAAAAGGCATAGGAGAAAGGGCAGGGGAGAACAGTGGTGAAAACCAGTAAAATAAGGAACAGTGGAAGGCTCTACCATAAACAGTAAGGAAAGCATTTAAATTATACTACACAGCCTAAAGACACAAAACATTTCATTTCCCTTTGCATAAAACTGGTCTGACCTTCACAGTTCTGAAATAACAGGAAATATTTCTCTGGTAACTGTACTGCATTTTAGCCTGGTAGTTAAGCAGACTGCTCAGCATGAATAAATATAGTTTGAAATTGTTAGGGCAGATTTCTATGAAGAGTGCATGTTAAGCAGTAATATAAATGTAAGAGCTTACAGCAAAATGAAATTCATGCTATAAAGGTCAAACCTGCCTAAGAGAGACTTTTAGGTAAACTATTGGGTTGAAAAGCTGATTCCCGTTTTGTTTTAATAGTTGGTAACGTGTGGTGGCTGAGGCGATGTGTTTCAGTTGAGTAGATCATGGAGCATTATCCTGCGCTCAGTTGAGCAGAAATGTGTCTGATTTCTGCAGGACTATGAAAAATGGCTGAATTCTCTCTTCCTGAATCTGAAATTAATGACTAAAAATGTTATCAACGAGGTAGGTGGTCAAAAAAATAGTGTAGGTACTTTATCTAGAAATGGTATATTTTTCCTTAAACACTGAGAATTTTGTGGGATAGTTTAGGAGGAGATATTTATGTAACTTTCTGTTTAGCTACAGTGTTAGCTAAAAACAACTTGAGATAAGAATTAGAGATGCTTATTTCATTTTTTTAATCTCCTCCTTGCTTCATTGAATTTGAAGTATATCATCAAGGCTTGTTTCTAACTGAGAAGATTGGCTGGGGTCACAGAACTTGTAGGAAGACCAGAAGATTCCTAATATCCGATCTGGATGGGGGTGTCAGCTACCAAAGGGGCTACAACCTTTGGGCATACTTACGTAATTCCTACATTTGTGTTAATTTTGTATTTAATTCATATATTTATGAAACATATATTGAACCTCAGCTCTATACTAGCCTTATTTCTAGAGATGAGGTAAATGAAGCATAGTTTCTGGCTTCAAGGCTGTGTAGAGAGGGTGGGTTGGGTGAACAAGTGGATACATGTTATAACTCAGAGTGCTAAGGGAATGCTGAGGTTGTGAGGGAGCCCAGTCCTACCACCCAACCCAATCATAAGGAGGAGAGGGATTAGGGAAAAGCTTCTTGGAGGAGATGTGTTTTGAGGAAGAAAGATTCTTAATCTCTGGGCCTATGTCTTTTTCTGCAAACATTGGGAAATTGCCACCTATCCTTCAGGGTTGCAGTGAGAATTATACCAGGTAGCATGTGTAAGAAAGCCTGGAACACGTAGGCTCTCCATGTTTTCATTATGATCACTGTGGATGGCTTTATCTTCTCTCTTTCTAGCCTGAAATGCATGAATTCCAAAATCTGAATGAGAAAATTAAATTAATATTAGACCAGTTTGACTCTTAGGCCAACTACATAAAAAAGAACAATCTAAATTATCCACCACTCTGATTATGGAAAGGAAGAGATATGTATTAGTTTCCTGTTGCTGCTGTTACAAGTTACCACAAAATTAATGGCTTAAAACAAAACATTTATCTCACATTTGTGGAGGTCAGAAGTCTGAAATAGTTTTACTGGGCTAAAATTAGGATACAGTAAGACTGGTTTGTTTTGGGGGCTTTAGGAGAGAATCTGTTTCTTTTTCTAGCTTCCAGCAGCTGTTCATATTCCTTGAATTATCACTGAATCACTCTAATCTCTGCTTCCACGGTCGTCATATTAACTTCTCCTTTCTCTGACATCCTAATTTTCTTTTATAAGGATACTTGTGATTACATGAACCCACCTGGTCAATCTAGGTCAATCCCATCTTAGGATCCTTAACATAATCATATCTCCAAGGTTCCTTTTGTCAAATAAATTAATGTTTATAAGTTCTGGGGATCGGAACATGAACATCTTTGGGACCATTATTTAACCAACCACAAGATGTAAAGATCAGAGGAGAGTATCTTTGCTTGCAGTGTTACAGCGTTTTGTCCCTGACAATGTTTGTCTGCCCTTAACATGTTTGGGCCATTGGAGTGGCTCACAAAGAGAGATGCCTATCAGAACTCTTGGGCTACTGACAGCTACCTCACGGATGTTTAAGCTTAGCAAGCCAATGGCAAGTCTTACTGGTTGGCCTTGAATTTAGAATCCTGTCCCATTCTCACATCAATTTCATATGTTAATTGCTATTAGATAATATTTCTTAATTTAAATCTGTGTAACAGCCATGTTATAGGCAAAGTATGAAGAGAATGACAGTAGACTAAAAACTCTGGGTAACATTTGAATTTAATGCAGTGATGTTATTTGAGCACAATACATTTGAGAGCTTGTGTTGACTATGACTGAGGCAGACATGTATTTGTTTCATAACACGCAACTGCAAGTCATGTCATATTGCTTTATTTTTCTAAGTCAAATTATATCTAAGCCTCTGTTCACATAGGTTAGCAAGACAACCAATATCAGTCATGACTGGGAAAGCCCTCTCTCACCTGAACAAATCCTTGAGAGTTTAATCAGGCCAGAAATCTGGAGTAAGGGCTCTGGTTTTCTGTGAGTATAGTTAAGCAGACCCTGCTCATTGTTTCAGTCCAGTTGGAACATTTAAAAGTGGGTTGGTCAGTCGTGCAGAGCATCAATTTTCTCTATGAACAACTAGTCCAGTGGAAATTTTTCTGTAGCAGACAAGGCCGTAACTCCTAGGATTCATTTTTATTGCAGTCAGCCTAATGAGAACACTGTATTAGAGAGAGATTCTGTTCTCTTCTCTACCCCTAATTCTGAGATTTCCAGTTGTTTCCTAACCCACCTGCAACCTCACCCCTTAGAACAAAACTCCATTTCCTCTTCAAGACTTTGCATTCTCTCACTTAAACTACATGAGATAGTATGTGTGAGAAAGCCTGACTCACGTTGGCACTCCAAGTTTTCATTGTGATCATTGCTGCTTTCCTCAGGATTTAAAAAACAAAAGCTTCTTAACTATCTTCTTAACAGTTTTTAACTGGGATAGTGGCAGTCCTAAAATGTATAAATGCAAAGTTCAGCTGGCCTTTTTATTTTTGTGTGATGAGTTATATGAAATTAAGGCACAAATAATTTTTTCAAGATGGTGAGTCTGTTAAAATAGTTAATGGCTTGGCTGGGTGCAGTGGCTCATGCCTGTAATCACAGCACTTTGAGAGGCTGAGGCAGGTGGATCACCTGAGGTAAGGAGTTTGAGACCAGCTTGGCCAGCATGGCAAAACCCTCTCTCTACTATAAATACAAAAATTATCTGGGTGTGGTGGTGGGTGCCTATAATCCCAGCCACTCTGGAGGCTGAGGAAGGAAAATCTCTTGAACCTAGTGGTGGCCAGGGGGATGGGGAAGAAGAGGGGCAGGGGAAGAGGTTGCAGTGAGTTGAAATTGTGCCACTGCACGCTAGCCTGGGTGAAAGAATGAAACTCTGTCTCAAAATAAATGAATTAATTAAATAGTTAATGGCTTAAAAGTGAATTGTTGGTCCTGTGCACATCTAGACTATAGGAAAATAATGTGTTAGTTCAGTTTTCAGCTTTTCATTCTCTCATGTAAATCTTTTTTCCTTTCTCAGCCACTTCGCCCTTTCAATACACTACTCATGTCAGCTGTCTTCAAAGACACCAGGGAAATAATGTTCCCAGAAATTTTCACATGTAATACCCAAGGTATGCATTTTAAACATTTATTTAGATATGATTGATCAACTCATGAAAGCACATAAACTCTTGTAAATATTGTATAATCATTTTACCAGAAGAAGGTAAGAGAGCAGTTTCTTGATGATTTATCCTTTTCTCATTGGCTTAAGCTCTCACCCAAAACCTGTTGGTTCATTTTAGTGGAAAGGTTAAAATGAATTCACTTTCAAATGTTACAGCTTAACTAGAAATAATTTTAGGAGTTCATGATTAGGTACATGTAACTTTATTTATTAATTAAAATTTCTTGTATTAAAATCATCTAGACTCATGTACTCCTCTGGTTAGGCACTTAACACTTATGATACACATTGGTAATTTCTGCTGAGACTCTTTCTTACTGGTATGTTCAGCCTTGTGGTATCTATGGTCTCTATTTAACTTGACACTTCTGGTGAAAATTTTCCCTGCCACATCCCGGTGGCTTCTTGTTTTGGCTCTCAGTTATTTTCTAGATTGTTGTTTCCAGTCATCATGTCCTCCATAAGAAGAACTATGACACCCAGGTTGGTGGGGAATGAGACAGCTTTCCTGTTGTCCTATGATTTGCTAGTGTTGGGAAAAGCTCATAGTTTCCATAAGCCTTAGAGTTCTCCTAAGCTGCATGGAATATTATAGAGTATGTTTTCCTGGAGAATTATAACATAGTTTTCTTGTGGCTGTCAGACCACTTTAGTGCATTTTGAAGAAGCATTAAACCATATTGTGAAAATTATGCAAAGAATATCACACTCAGTGGGTTACCATCACCTTTGAGATAGTTCTTTTTCTTCTCCTCTCTCTAGAGTGAAGAATTGTGCCAATGAATAAAAAGGAATTTTAAAAATTATGTAAAAGTGAAAAGTATTGTTTTTGTGAAAGCAACTCTGAAATACAGCTATTAGAAAAAGAAATCTTTAATAAATTCAGGATAGGTTTGTTTAAATTCTAAGTTTAAAATGACTTACAAATATAGTGAAAAAATTTAAAAAAATTGTTTATACTATTGAATAAACATTGAGTGAGGCAGTGAGGTGTGTTGAAATTGGGCTACTATTTATTATGATTATTTGTTAAATTTTGGTTTTCCATTTTAGATGGTGTACCTCCTTCAGCCAGGAATGGGCTTCATTGTCCTTGCCATGGATGAGGTAAGAGGAGAGTTTCTCATCTACAACTCAGTAGATCTCTGACTTCTCTTTGACCAGCAGTTTCTGGTCTGTCTGTTTGTTTACTGGTGTATCTTTGTTATTCTTCTTTAAGACTTTCAGAATCACCCTTTTATGTAGAAAATTTTTCATTCTTGATCTAATATGAGATGGTTATATACACACATATGGGTTATGTTCTGCTTATTTACATTTAGAATTTTGACAACTACTTTTGACTTAAAACCTGTCATTTTATTAGTAAGCTTTTCATTTTTAATAATTTCTCCTTGCTGTATGCTGAGATGTTTATTTTAAAAATGTGTTTACATATGTAAGTCATGATTTGAGATACTTTAAGATTTAATGTCTGTTTGACTCCCCCTCTAAGAGATGCAGAGGTGAGTATGATTCCTCTTTTTCTTACTTTCACTCCTACTTCTTTCCTTATATTACCTGAAGTGGATTCTATTATCATTTCTAAATTGACCTATTACATTTATGTTTTGTTCTATAGCACTTCTAATTCTCACAGTTGGGTAGTATCTGTACAGCTTTTCTCCATTCTTCTCTAAGTTTATACTATAGTAGTTGTCTTAAAGAATACATAATGCCAATTTTGTCTATTCATTTGATTTTTTTCTACTTTAGGGCAATTTTATTTTATTATACCTTTGAATATTATTCTGTTATGTTTCTTATTTAGAAATGTCAATTATACACATGATGGATTTCCTTTGGCTCCAAAATGATAATTTTCCTTCTAAAGGAAAATTTCCTTCTAAAAGAAAAGCTAAAGGTGTTCTTTTTGTCTTGGTATCTTTCCTATATTTTTCTGTTTTTGGAAATGTTTTTTTTCCTTTTGACGCCTCTAATGTAACCTTCATTTATGTAATAGTTTTATTTTTCCTTTCTGTTATTTTCACTCTGACACATAACTTTTTATTACATTTATTTTCTCATCTTTTCCCTTGAGTCCTATTATGTCCTGTCTGAACTCTTGTTTCAAGGGGGTTATAATTTTTTAAATTCTTGATATTTTAAGAGTACTATTTTTTGTGTGCCTGATTTATGTATTAATCTTCTGCCTGATGAGTGTCTCAGTCTTGCGTATTTTTTGTTTTCTGTTTGCCATGTTCTTTTCTTTAGATTTTGGTACTGTCTTTGTACATGCCCAGGCTGATTTTTTTTTGACTGTTATTCATCTTTAATGCACAACTGAATCAGCTGTTTGATGATGGATAGCATAGAGGAAGGCTAAGTAGAGTGCAGCAGGTAGTTTGAATTTTAGGCCTTGACTTTGAATACGTTCTCACTAATACTCTACCCTATGAATACAAATCAACTATAAGTTAGTAAGAAATTTCTCTGACACATAGGGAAGCCACAATTTTATTTATTTACTCTATTATCTATCTATCATATTCTTTCATTTCTTCCTTCCTTCATTCCCTTCTTTTGATTTTCTTCCCTTTTCTTTCTCTTTTTTTCTTTCTTCTTTTCTTTCTTTTTTGGTAGCAATTTTTTTTCTTGCCAATAGTAATGTCTCTACCATCCTGTTTCACCCACAGCAGCTCTCTTGAAAAGGGGCATGTCTGTATGCTTTCTTATTCAGCCTGATAATGTTGCCACTCTGTGGTATAAAGTAAGGTTTACCGAGGGTTCCACAACATTTGTATGTAATTCAGTTGGCCATTCAAATAAAGAATGTTTCTTTTTGTCTTGGTATCTTTCACCTACTGTGATAAATGCCTCACTCAAAGCCTGGAGATTGCTATGTCTGTCATGGAGCACTCCATTATCTTTGTATTATTTTCACTGCACTTGACAGCAGCTGTGGTTTAGCACTGTGGTTGTTGTTTCATATGTTGTGGTTTAGGGTTGTGTTTTTTTCTTAGCATATTAATGATATATTGTTATTAAAAAACTACTCCAAATTTAGACTTAAACAAAGTTTATTACTTCTTCTAATTCTGTTAGTTGACTGGGCAGTTCTGCTCTTTTCACCTGGGTTCACTTTAGTGTCTGTGGTCAGCTGGTGGCTCACCTAGGATGGCTGAAAAAGATGAAATGTCTGGCCTCTCTGTCCACATGATTTTTCATCCTGGGTGTCTTCACAGCGTGGAGATCTCTGTGTACCATGGGGGTGAGAAGCTGCAGACCTCTGATGACTGAGGCTAGCAAGGCACATAGCATCAGTTCTTCTGCATTCTATTGGTCAAAGCAAGTCAGAGGACTAATCCAGTTTCAACGGGAGGCGAAGTCACATTCAAAATAGGTGTGCATCAACTGGTAGGAGGATTATTGTGCCTTTCTTTGGGCAAATAATCTACTATCAGGTTCATCTATTGACTTGTTTTTTGACCTTATTTTTATTTGGTTTCATAGTAACGAATAGAGCAAAGAGTATCCTGCTGCCTTTAACAGGAAGTCAAACTATTATTAATTTTAATGGTGAAAAATAATTTCAACAACTTAATGTTATACCTTTTTTAGTGACATGGCACATTTTATTTTTTTACTTTTTAAAGATTATAAAATAGAACTTAAGAAATGTCTCCACATGTAGGTAACAGCTTCCAGTAATAGCGCAAGGATACTAAGACCTTGTATGGGAAAGTATTTCTTGGTTCATATGATATAGAGTGAGAAATTTTGGAATGGAGGCAAGGAAGCCTGGCTTCTACTTTTGATTGTAATTCTCTAAGTCTAGCTTTGAGATCTTAAGAAAATCAGTTTAGTCTCTCATTAACTACAATGAGGAAGTTCCTAAACTATAAGGTCATAGAAGTTACCTGTGGAATTTGCTAAAAAGTCAGATTCCTGGTCCCTTTTCTCCTTGACATTTTGACTCAATAGGTCAAAAATAAGGTCTAAGAATCTTATTTTTAAAATAAGCACTTTAAAAAAAGACAAGATTCAAATAAACACAATGAGAAATGACAGAGGGCATCTTACCACTGACTCAGCAGAAATTCAAATGATCACCAGAGAATATTACGAATACCTCTATGCACACAAACTAGAAAATGTAGAAGTAGATAAATTCTTCTACATTTATATAGCCTCCC
Source organism: Sapajus apella (assembly GCF_009761245.1). NCBI lineage: Eukaryota > Metazoa > Chordata > Mammalia > Primates > Cebidae > Sapajus > Sapajus apella. The sequence goes on along the minus strand of NW_022436941.1, from coordinate 16,868,663 downwards.
AAGACTGAACCAGGAAGAAACCGAATCCTTGACCACACCAATAACGAACTCTGAAATGAGGCAATAATAAATAACCTACCAACCAAAAAAAAGTGCAGGACCAGATAAATTTACAGCTGAATTCCACCAGATGTACAAAGAAGAGCTGGTATCATTGCTGCTGAAAGTACTCTAAAAAACTGGGGAGGGAAGACTCCTCCCTAATTAATTCTGTGAGACCAGCATCATCCTGATTCCAAAACCTGGTAGACACACAACAAAAAAAGAAAACTTTAGGTCAGTATCTCTGATGAACATTGATGCAAAAATCTTCAACAAAATACTGGCAAACTGAATCCAGTAGCACATCAGAAAGCTTATCCATCACAATCAAGTAGGCTTTAACCATAGGAGCAAAGTTGGTTTAACATATGCAAATCAATAAATGTGATTCATCACAATCACAGAACTCGATACAAAACCACAGTATTATCTCAATAGATGCAGAAAAGGCTTTCAATAAAATTCAACACCCCTTCATATTAAACATTTTCAGTAAGCTAGATATTGAAGGAACATATCTAAAAATAATAAGAGCCATCTCTGATAGAACCACAGCCAACATTATACTGAGTGAATGAAAGCTGGATGCATTCTTAAAAACTAGCACAAGACAAGGATGTCCTCTCTCACCACTTTTATTCAACGTAGTATTGGATGTCACAGCCAGGACAATCAGGCAAGAGAAATAAATAAAGGGCATCCAGATAGGAAGAGGAAGTCAAACTATTCCTATTTGTAGACAATATGATCCTGTATCTAGAAAATCTCATAATCTCAGCCCCAAAGCTCCTTAAGTTGATAAACAGCTTCAGCAAATTCTCATGATACAAAATCAATGTGTAAAAATTATTAACATTCCTATATGCCAAAACAGTCAAGCTGAGAGCCAAACAGAAACACAATCCCATTTACAATTGCCATGAAAAAGAAAAAAAAAAAAACCTAAGAATACAGCTAACCAGGGAGGTGAAATAGCTCTACAAGAACTATAAAACACTGCTCAAAGAAATCAAAGATGACACAAATAAATGGAAAAACATTCTATGCTCACTGATAGGAAAAATTGATATTGTTAAAATGGCCATACTGCCCAAAGCAATTTAGAGGTTTAATGCTATTCCTATTAAACTATAATTGACATTCTTCACAGAGCTAGAAAAGACCATTTTAAAATTCATATGGAACCAAAAAAGAACCCAAATAACCAAGGTAATCCTAAGCAAAAAGAAGAAAGCTGAAGGCATCATGCTACCCGATTTCAAACTTTACTACAGGGCTGCAATAACCAAAACAGCATGGTGCTAGTACAAAAACAGACACATAGACCAATGGAATAGAATAGGGAGCCCAGAAATAAGGCTTCACACCTACAACCATTTGATCTTTGACAAAACTGACACAAACAAGCAATGGGGAAAGGGCTCCCTATTCTATAAATGCTGTTGGGATAAGTGGCTAGCTACATGCAGAAGATAGAAATTGAACCCATTCCTTACACCATATACAAAAATTAACTCAAGATGGATTAAGGACTTAGATGTAAACCCCCAAACCATAAAAACCTTGGAAGACAACCTAGGCAATACCATTCTGTATACAAAACTGGGCACAGATTTCATGATGAAGATGCCAGAAGCAATTGCAACAAAAGTAAAAATTGACAAATGGGATGCAATTAAACTAAAGAGCTTCTGCACAGCAAAAGAAACTATCAACAGAGTAAATAGACTACCTAAGGAATGGGAGAAAAATTTTGCAAACTGGGCATCTGACAACGAACTAATATCCAACATCTATAAGGAACTTAAATTTACCGGGGTGGGGGAGGACTATAAAAAAGTGGGCAAAGGCGGTGGCTCATGCCTATAATCCCAGCACTTTGGGAGGCTGAGGTGGGCGGATCACCTGAGGTCAGGAGTTCCAGACCAGCCTGACCAACATGGAGGTGTCTCTACCAAAAATCCAAAAAATTAGCCAGGTGTGGTGGTGCATGCCTATAATCACAGCTACTTAGAAGGCTGAAGCAGGAGAGTCTCTTGAACCCAGAAGGCAGAGGTTGCAGTGAGCCGAGATTACACCATTGCACTGTAGCCTGGGTAACAAGTGAAACTCCGTCTCAAAAAAAAAAGTGGACAAAGATCATGAACAGACACTTTTCAAAAGAATACATACATGCAGCCAACAAGCATATGAAAAAAGCTTAATATCACTGATTATTAGAGAATTACAAATTGGAACCACAATGAGATACCATCTCACACCAGTCAGAATGGCTATTATTAAAAAGTCAAAAAATAACAGATACTGGTGAGGTTCCAGTGAAAAAGGAATGCTTATAAACTTTTGGTAGGAATGTAAATTAGCTCAATCATTATAGAAGATAGTGTGATGATTTCTCAAAGAGCTAAAAACAGTATTACCATTTGACCCAGCAATTTTATTACTGGATATATACACAAAGGAATATAAATTGTTCTGTCATAAAGATACATGCATGTTTATGTTCATTGCAGCACTATTCACCATAGCAAAGACATGTAATCAACCTAAGTGCCCATCAGTGATAGACTGCATAAAGAAACATATAGTACATAAACACCATGGAATACGATGCAGCCATAAAAAAGAATGAGATAATGTCTTTTGTAGGAACATAGATAGAGCTAACACAGGAACAGAAAAACAAATACTGCATGTTTTCATTTATAAGTGGGAGCTAAACGATGAGAATAAGTGGACACATAGAGGGGAACAATACACACTATTGTTCCTTTATATGAAGGAGGGAGAGTATCAGGAAAAATAACTAATGGACACTAGGCTTAATACTTAGGTGACAAAATAATCTGTACAACAAACCCCATGACACAAGTTTACGTGTATAACAAACTGGCACATGTATCCCAAATGTAAAAGTAAAAAAAAAAAATAAGCACTTCTTATAATTTCATTGCCAGAAATGGTGACTATACTTTAAGAAATATTTTATACTATAGGTTTAATAGAACTTTGGAAACCTCAGAACCTGTTCCTACTTTCAAAATTTTATTAATTATGAAATGCATACTTAAAATGTTTGTTCGCTGAGCAGTGATTAGCTCTCTGTCTGCATCATTTTTAACATCTTTGAGAATAAACATTCTAAGTTGTATGCAATGCTTTTGCATGTTATTTTGTAAATAAAAGAAAAATTAGTTTCTCATGACCATTATTACATCTGTTGATTTAAACAAAGTACACATTTTTGTGATTCTCAACTTCATATCAGACTTTTCTTCCCCACCACATGAAATTGAAATAACATTATATCATTAATATTACAATGAATCCTAGAGACATAGGGACCAATGTTTAAGGAGTTGAAAACCTATACCGCACACTGTCTAATATGTGAAAGCATTAGGTTATCTTTTAGGGAAATTACTTATTATCACTCAGACATATCCCATTCACTCCAAAGTTGGTCCTAAGCAATGACAAGTGAAAATTATTAAAATGAAATGTGCATATATTATGTGCTCAGCCTACTAAATAAAGCAATTTATTTTTTGATATAAGAAAATAGAGTTCAACGACTTAACATTAAATGGTCCAAGGTCAGTGTCACCAACATGCAATTTGCAATTGAATAAGAGATCAGGACATATGATTTAGTAAAGAGCTACTGTAGGAAAATCCACTTGCAGAGTTTTGTGGGTTTTGTTTTTTAAACTTTATGGGCCACATTTTTAGCTTGAGGATGATACAGAAATGGGCCACATATGGCCCCTGTTTATGATAAAAACATATGTCAAACTATGAATAAGATTGATTCCTGGTTTTAAACATTGTGTTGGTAATTTAGCTGACAACTCTTTTTTGGTTAGGCAACTCTCTATTTGGCCACTTGATGGCAGCATTTACTATGTGCTAACATTGAACGTCAAATTTCTTTTCCTCCTTTAGGTTGTTCAGCCTCGTTTAACATTGGTAGTGGAAAAGATTGATAGCAATGCAAATGTATTTATAACCACGAGAGATAGTCACCTTCCACCCCAATTAGCCTTTGCATTGATTTACTGAGGAAAAACATCTATTACTGAAAAAGTCTTACAGATTAGTGTTGCATTATTTTGTTACAGTTGAAATATCTGTAGGAAAAGTGATCTCACAGATCTCATTTTAATCTAACCAAAAATGTACTCTCCCAATAATTAAAAAAAAAAAAAAGATTTATCGTTGAGAATGCAGCTCTGGTTCAGAATACTATACTGCAGTTTTTTTCCCCTTAAAGCTATATACTTAGGTATTTGAATATTTTTTAATAATGAGCTTGTGTCACATTTTGGTCTTTAAAAAGAGATTTATTCATGAGCTGTTGCTTGGATAAAGCCATTGATCTATAAAAAAATTTCCTATTTCTCAATTTCTTTGTGAGAATGTAATTATGAGCTGAACTAGTCTTTAAAAAAAATGAAAGAGCATACTGCTTCCTGAAATACATTTTTGTACCCCCAAAATAATGGAGCTGCAGTTGATACTTTTCCTGCATAAAAAAACTTTACCAGTAATGATTCTGTAAAAATCCTCGCAACCACTTTCTAGGGGAGGCCTTACTAGGAGAACTCCCATTTGAGATTTACATAGAGCACAAATTGGTAGAGATTTATAAGGCAGTTACAATTTAGTGCTTTTGGCTTGAAAGGAGGGAATAATTTTTTTGTTTTTAAACCACGCCTTCTTCTTTTCTGGCCCCTTATTTATCCTAAAATATAATGGCATTTGGAAGAGTTTGGTGCCTTTTTTTGTGCCATTATTGGAGAAGATTCCCATATTATAATATATTGTCATTTGAATTTATATGTTAGAACAAGGTTAAGGTACTCAACAGTAGAGTTGTAAAGGAGGTTCTTCTGGGGCCACCGGGGCTGCATAAATGGCAAGAATGTAACACGGGAAGTCTTAGACCATGAGTTTATATAAATATCTTTGTGGGTGTATATAAATATTCTGGGGAGGCAATTCCAGCTTTGTTATTTTCACAGGCTCAACTCTATTTTCCCGAGCTCTGTGTATGTTTACTTACATACAATTGTACATTTCCTTCTGTTTATATACAGTTGGGTTTTCTGGCCAATAAGGAGATTTATGTTCCACACACATTCTTCCTATAGCTCATCTCATGCTAGTTAAAAGTTTTTTATATAAGAAAACTAATGCAAGGCTATTGAAGAAACCTTAGAAAAGATGGGTAAGTGAAAACAAAAGTACATAATATCCTACCATGCTATATTATTTGTTATAGTCTAGCACTCTTTCTCTCTATATATATGTATGCACACACACATATACACACTCATAAATACAAATCTATATTATAAAAGTTAGAGCAAACATTAGTTTTGCATAGGTTTTCCCAACGCAACTGAGCACAATTTCTATTGCTGTACCATTCACCTCTATTCCTCTTCTTTTTAACACAAGCATATATTTCTTATGCTTACTACTTGGCTTGGACCCCTGGTATGATTGTATACCTGTGGGAATTCATACAGAGGACCCAACCCCAGATGGCCTGATGACAACAGAGAATACTTTCAAAATTATACAGGAAGTTTAATCCAAGATTTGACAGGCATAATTGCTGATATGTTCAGTTTCAGATGAAATCAATGTGGAAAAGAAAAAGGAAATAATAGCTCTGACACCTTTCCCAATCTGCAGCATTTGCTGTCTGTAAAGTCTTGTTAACTTCTAGCCAGCAGTTTAGGAAGGAAAGGCTGAAGTGAACATACTAAAGAGGGGCTGACTGTCCTTTTAGGAGAGGCTTGCTTTCAATCTGCCTGGTGCTCGGAGATATTGAGTGCCCACAGGACAATGCTGTCCCTCCCACAGATGATGAAAGATACTGGGAGCTTCTTACCTTTAAATGCCAACTGTAAGTTGCAACAGCCTCAACAGCAGCCGTCTGACCAATTGCTCAGTGTGTGTGTGTGTGTGTGTGCGTGCGCAACACACCCTGCATTCATGCACATTGTTTCCTTTATGTTGGCTCTTCTGGTTAGCATAGTCTAATCAAAGGCCAACTACTGGAACTTGGATCAGTGTACCTGGCCTCCCAGTGTGTCGTGTCAGAATACAGGGGCCTAGTTTAATTATAGTGAGATTTACTCCATTATCCTCAGCTGTATCTCCTTTAAAGCAGAACCAAAAGGTCTCGGAAAAGAGAGTGAAGCATAGTGCTAGTGATTTGGTCTGAGGTTGTGAATAGTGAAAATGTGAAGGTTATAGAGCTGCTCCTGCTTACCATAACATTTTGGGAATCTCCCTAAATTCTGAAGCATACTTAGGGTCTAGCAAGTTTGATCCATTGGCTTGGTAAGCCCTGTAGCCTAAAGACTGGTTTTGGGCTTAGAACAGGAGAGTGCTATGCCAGAATTTTTTTTGTTGTTTTGTTGTTATGCCATTTGCAACTGTTGAACTTATATGAATTTTTTTTTAATCTGTTCAATAAATTACCCAGAGAGTTGAAATTGGCATTGATTTTTAATTTCTACAGAAGTTATTACAAATATATATCAGTGTCAATTAAAACAGTTTCATTGCCTACTACATATAGGAAATCAAATTTCATAATGGCATTTAGCATGTGGGCATTAGTACTGATTTCAGAGATTAAAGGTCGTTGATGATTAGGCTCTGAGTTTAAATAAAATGATATATTTTTTCCTCTTCCTCCTAGATTGCAAACATGATGGACAGGAAATGCAGGCATGAGTTAGAATTACCTAGTAAAAGAAATGTTGATGCCTGTTTTCTGTTTGCCTTCTTTCTTGCATTCCATCCTCGATAATTGCAAAGATAATTTGAAGGTAAACATATATATATATATATATTTTTTTTTTGAGGTGGAGGTTTGCTCTTCTTGCCCACGCTGGAGTGCAATGGCAAGATCTCGGCTCACTGCAACCTCTGCCTCCCGGGTTCAAGCAATTCTGCCTCAGCCTCCTGAGTAGCTGGGACTACAAGGCACATGACACCATGACTGGCTAATTTTTGTATTTTTAGTAGACATGGGGTTTTACCATATTGCCCAGGCTGGTCTCAAATTCCTGACCTCAGGTGATCTGCCCACCTCCACCTCCCAAGGTGCTGGGATTACAGACATTTTTTTGGGGGGCAGGGAGCAGATCTTACTCTGTTACCTAGGCTGGAGTGCAGTGGCATGATCTCGGGTCACTACAGCCTCTGTCTCCTGGGTTCAAGCAATTCTCCAACCTCAGCCTCCCGGGTAGCTGGGACTACAGGGATCCACCACCACGCCTGGCTAATTTTTATATTTTTTTTTTGGTAGAGACAAAGTTTCACCATGTTGGCCAGGCTGGTCGCAAACTCCTGACCTCAAGTGATCCACCCTCCTTGGCTTCCCAAAGTGCCGGGATTATAGGTGTGAGCCACTGTGCCCAGCCTATATCACTGGTTTAACAGTGAGAAAAACCATTCCAATATGAATAATAAAATACAAATGGGAACTCTGGCTTTGATTTACAAAAATGACATGAATAATAATAGTTTAAATTTATTATCATATGATAACTTAAATAAAATAGTGTTCCCAAATTTATTTTTCCCTTATTGAAGTTGCTTTGTAGGATTCTTCCTCTAAGTTCTGTTTCCCATCTTGCATTTTCAATTCTCCATCCTTCTGTCATCATTACCATCACTACTAAGTTTGTAGTTTCTGGGAATTTTGCTTCTTTTCTAGTGTGTCCCAGTAAGAAAAAAATCAGTTCATTCTCAAGCTGTAATCAGTGGTCTGAAAGAGTTCTGGTTCTCACTGCATCATCTTGTACATGTCAGTTCTCCAGGCCAAGCCTTTCTCAATTGCAAAATGAGGGCAATGAACTATTTTATTTCTGTGGTTACTTTTAACACCAAACCACACTAAATCATGTAATTCTAAGTTTAGTTTCTTTGCCTCTATGAAAATTTTTTAAAAGTGTTCACTTGGCTTTCTCTTTATTTTTTAACAACAACCACCACTAAACAAGTAAGTATAGGAAGTTCTGTCACAGCATGCATTTTTATCAATAGAAGGGGGCATGATATTTTTGTTTTCTTGGGAAACATGATTTATATTAGGGAGAATGCTATTATGATGTGGTGTCTCCTGGGCAACTCAGACACTTTGAGTGTTCTAATGTTTTTTCCATCATAATAACTGTGATAACAATAACATGATTTAGGCATTAAATATGTATAAAAGGGCCAGACAAATAAAAATACTGGTCATAAGAAGAAAGAAACCCCACTTTTTTTTTTCAACATTAATTACTCTTTCTTTCTCCTTCCTTC
>NW_022436941.1:16754183-16860187 GCF_009761245.1 Sapajus apella | reverse complement strand
TTTCTTTCTTTCTTTCTTTCTTTCTTTCTTTCTTTCTTTTTTCTTCTTTCTCTTTCTTTCTTTCTTTCTTTCTTTCTTTCTTTCTTTCTTTCTTTTCTTTCTTTCTTCTTTCTCTTTCTCTCTCTCTCTCTCTCTCTCTCTCTCTTCCTTCCTTCCTTCCTTCCTTCCTTCCTTCCTTCCTTTCCTTTAAGTTCTTGGATACATGTACAGAACATGTAGGTTTGTTACATAGTTGTACATGTGCCATGGTGATTTCCTGCATCCATCACCCCATCATCTACATTAGGCATTTCTCCTAATGCTATCCCTCTCTTACACCCCTCCCCATCCAACAGGCCCTGGTATATGATGTTCCCCTCCTTTATCCATGTGTTCTCATTGTTCAACTCCCACTTACGAGTGAGAACATGCAGTGTTGGGTTTTCTACTCCTGTGTTAGTTTGCTGAGAATGACGGTTTCCAGCTTCATCCATGTCCCTGCAAAGGACATGAACTCGTCCTTTTTTATGGCTGCATACTATTCCATGGTGTATATGTGCCACATTTTCTTTTTTTTTTCTTTTTTTTAAATTTGGGAAAATGACATTTATTTATTATTTTTTATATTTATATTTATTATTATATCTTAAATTCTGGGATACATGTGCAGAAGGTTATGGTTTTTTACATAGGTATACATGTGCCATGGTGATTGGCTGCGCCCATCACCCTGTCATTTACATTAGGTATTTCTCCTAATGCTATCTTTCCCCTATCCCCTCACCTACTGCTATCCCTTCCCTGACTCCCACCCTCAACAGGCCCTGGTGTGTGATGTTCCCCTCTCAGTGTCCATGTGTTCTTATTGTTCAACACCCACTTATGAGTGAGAACATGCGGTGTTTGGTTTTCTATTCTTGTGTCAGTTTACTGAGAATGATGGCTTCCAGCCTTATCCACGTCCCTGCAAAGGACGTGAACTCATTCCTTTTTATGGCTGCATAGTATTCCATGATGTATATGTGCCACATTTTGTTTATCCAGCCTATCATTGATGGGCATTTGGGTTGGCTCCAAGTCTTTGCTATTGTGAAAAGTGCCACAATAAACATACGTGTGCATGTGTCTTTATAATAGAATGATTTATAATCCTTTGGGTATATACCTAGTAATGGGATTGGTGGGTCAAATGGTATTTCTATTTCTGAATCCTTAAGGAATCACTACACTGTCTTCCACAATGGTTGTACTAATTTACACTCCTACCAACAGTGTAAAAGCAGTCCTATTTCTTCACATCCTCTTCAGCATCTGTTGTCTCCTGATTTTTTAATGATCGCCATTCTAACTGGTGTGAGTTGATATCTCAATGTGGTTTTGATTTGCATTTCTCTAGTGACCATTGATGATGAGCTTTTTCAATATGTTTGTTGTCTGCATAAATGTCTTCTTTTGAGAAGTGTGTTCATATCCTTTGCCCACTTTTTGATGGAGTTGTTTGTTTTTTCTTGTAAATTTGTTTAAGTTCTTTGTAGATTCTGGATATTAGCCCTTTGTCAGATGGGTAGATTGCAAACATTTTTTCCCATTCTGTTGGTTGCTGGTTCACTCTAATGATTGTTTCTTTTGCTATGTAGAAGCTCTTAAGTTTAATTAGATCCCATTTATCTATTTGGCTTTTGTTGCTATTGCTTTTGGTGTTTTAGTCATGAAGTCCTGGCCCATGCCTATGTCCTGAATGGTGTTGCCTAGGTTTTCTTCTAGGATTTTTATGGAAACCCCATTGATTTTGAGCACTATTTAGATGTGAAAAAAAAATTGATTTGCTTTATTATATTTTGAACTTATGTCTATAAAAAATGTTTATAACTAAAGTGTCTGGAGAACATTAGCATTATTAATCTATGACTAAAGGCCTCCAGTACAGAACAAAATCAAAAACTGGTTTGAAAAGATTTATGGGAGACAAACCTCTGCTGAGACCATTGTAGTTTAGACAAGAAGAGAGAAAAGAAAGATAAAGTATGGAAAAAATTGCCAAATAATGAGAGATAGCACAGGATTTAACATAATAAAAATATTATTAAAATATATGCAGACAGTTCAAAGCATAGATGCAATGAGTGATTTCTGAAAATGTCAAAATTGATATGAGGAAAAAGAACAAAAAGAAATAGACGAATAATCATTCAAAAAGCAGCCATAGAGATCAAAGACTTTTCCTTGGAAAATATCAGAGATGATAAAATAATTTTACAAAAAAATTAAGTAATAGAATATCTCTATATTATGCAGATAATTATAAAAAATATAAATAAGAAAGCCATCCAACTCATTTATAAGCTACTATAACCTTGAAAATGTTATGTCAAATCCAAATGAAAATATAAGAAATAAAATTATAAGGCCATTTCACTTATAAATCTAGGTGATAACTTCCAAAATTCTAGGGAATATGGTTCTGAAAGAAAAAAATAGACTACATCCAACTGAAAAATGCCTTCCCTGTGTGTTACATACATTTAACCACAGAACTGGGACTAAAATAAATGTGGTGATTAGAATAATGACACTAACACACGGTATATATGTGTATTTACTCTAATGTTGTGGAAATAATACAAGAAGCAAAGTTAAAGGGGAAGGTGAGAAGGGGTTGCAGAAAAGTTAGCATGCTAAAAACTTTATTTCTAATTGCTAGAAGTCAAAGGTTATCATTTACAGTTTACAAATAAAATAAGAATGATATGAATGCTTAACATATAAAGACAAACATGCAAGATTTGGACACTATAAACTACAAACATTATTGAAAAAACAAAAAGAAAATCTATTTAAGTGGAAAAACATTCCATATCCCCATGTCTATGGACTTAATATTGTTGTAATGGCAACATTCCCCAAACTAATCTACAAATTGAATATCTTACTTATAAAAATCTTCTGGTGTTTTTGTTTTGTTTTGTTTTTCTTCCAGAAGTAGACTGGCCAGTCTTAAAATTCATGTGAAATTATGGAAAACTCTGAATAGACATAGCTGTCTTTAAAAAGAAGAACAAATTGGGAGGACTCATACAAAAGACTTAATATTCATGTCATTAAAATCCTGAAAGGGGAAGAAAAGGGAAACAATAAAAGAAGGAGCTCTGGAACATCAGAAAGATAAAAAATATGAGTAGCAAAAAATATGGTTAAGAACAATAAGCATTCTTTCTCTTTTTGAATTTTTTCAAGTATGCTTGGTGGTTGAAGCAAAAATTATGTAACAGTCTGATGTGGTTCTAAATATATGTAAAGGTAACAAGTAACATAATTATATAATAAATAGGGGAGTGTAAGTGAGGTAAGGTTTCTGTATTTCACTTGAACTGGTGAAGTGACAATATCAGTACACTGTGGTATATATATTTTCTAGTGGAACAACCACTATGTGCTGAAAAAGAAAAACTTGTACTAAATGCATACTTTAGAAAAGGAGAGTTTCAAATCAATAATCTAAGCTCTCCTATACAAACTCTAGAAAAAGAAGAGCAAAATAAGCCCAAAGGAAACAGAAGGAAGGAATAAATAAAACTAAGAGAATAAATCAATGAAGGTGAAACCAGAAAAACAATAGAGAAAATTAATAAAATAAAGACATAATTCTTTGAAAAGGTAAATAAAAATGACAAACTTCTAGGAAGACCAGCTTTACTTGTCTGGGTTCTTCAGAGAAATAGAATCAATAGGATGTGAAGACATAATGATATAAATAGAGAAAGAGAGATTTTATTTATCTTGTGTGCGTTGGCTCATATGATCAGGAAGGCTTGCAACTCCACAATATGCAGGGTAGGATGGCAGGCTAGAGACCTAGGAAAGAGCCGATGTTGCAGTTCAAGTCTGAAGGGTATCTACTGGGAGAATCCTCTTTTGCTCAGCATAGATTAGTCTTTTGTTCTGTTCAGACCTTGTGCTGATTGGATGAGACCCACCCACATTCTGGAGGGCAATGTACTTTACTCATTTACTAATTTAAAATGTTAATCTCTAAGCTCTGAAATTAAATTAGTAATAAAAAAACCTACCAACTAAAAAAGTCCTAGGCCAGATGAATTCACACAGCCAAATTATACCAGATGTACAAAAAATAACTGGTACTCATTGAAACTATTTCAAAAAAAATCAAGGGAGAAGGGCCCCTTTCTAATTTATCCTATGAAGCTGTCATTGTCCTGATACCAAAATCTGACAGAGACACAACAGGAAAAGAAAACTTCAGGCCCATATGCTTGATGAACATGACACAGAAATCCTCAAAAGAAAAAAACAAAAACCTAGCCAGCTGAATCCAACAGCACATCAAAATGTTAATTCACCACAATCAAATAGACTTTACTCCTGGAATGCAAGGTTGGTTCAATATATGCAAATCAGTAAATGTGATTCATCACATAAACAGAATCAGAAACAAAAAAACATATCATCATCTCAACAGATATGGAAAAAACTTTAGATAAAATCTAACATCCCATCATGATAAAAACCCTCAACAGGCTAAGCATAGAAGGAACATACTTCAAAATAACAAGAGCCGTCTGTGACAAACCCAAAGCAACATCATACTGAAATAGCAAAAACTGGAAGCATTCTTCTTGGGAACTAGAACAAAAGGATTATGCCCACTCTCACCACTCCTATTCAACAGAGTACTGAAAGTTCTAGCAAGAGCAATCAGGCAAGAGAAAAAAAATAAAAGGCATCCAAATAGGAAAAAAGAAGTTAGACTATCTCTATTTGCTGACAACATTATTGTATGCCTGGAAAACCCTAATGACTCTGGCGGAAGGCTCCTGGAACTCAAAAATGACTTCGATAAAGTTTCAGAGTACAAAATTAGTGTACAAATATCAGTAGCATTTCTATACACCAGTAACATTCTAGCTAAGAGCTGAATCAAGAATGCCATCCCACTTACAGTAATGCCACAAAAAGTGAAATACTTAGGAATGCATCTAACTGAGGAGGTAAAATATCTTTACAAGGAAAACTGTGAGGTGCTGCTGAAAGAAGTTACATTCGACACAAATAAATGGGAAAATATTCTATGCTCTTGGATTAGAAGAGCGAATATTGTTAAAATGGCCATACTAGCTAAAGCAATGTACAGATTCAATGGTATCCCTATTCAAATACCAATGCCATTTTTCACAGTAGAAAAATCTATTCTAGAATTCCTATGGAACAAAAAAAGAGCCTGAGTAGCCAAAGAAATCTTAAGCAAAAAGAATAAAGCCAGAGGCATCACCTTACCCAACTTTAGATTATACTAAAGGCTGCAGTAACCAAAATAGCATTGTCCTGGTACAAAACAGACACATAGGCCAATGGAACAGGTTAGAGAATTCAGAAATAAAGTCACACAACTATAGCTATCTGATCTTTGACAAAGTTGACAAAAATAAGCATTGGGGAAAGAATTCCCTATTCAATAAGTGATGCTGGGAAACCTGGCTAGCCATATACAGAAGAATGAAACTAGACTGCTACATTTCATCATATACAAAAACTGACTCTAGATGGATTAAAGATATTAGTGTAAGACCTCAAACTATAAAAATCCTAGAAGAAAGCCTGGGAAATACCTTTTTCAATGTCATGTTTGGCCAAGAATTTATGACTGAGTCCCCAAAAGCAATTGCAACAAAAACAAAAATGGACAAGTAGGACCTAATCAGACTAAAGAATTTCTACCCAGCAAAATAATCAACAGAGTAAACCCCCACAGAATGGAAGAAAATAGTCATAAACCATGCCTCTGAAAAAGGTCTAATATCCAGAATCTACAAGGAACTTAAACAAATCAACAAGCAAAAAAACCCAAAACAAACAAACAAAACAAATTTAAAGTGGACAAAGAACATGAACAGACACTTCTCAAAAGAAGATGGACAAGTGGCCAAGATACATATCAAAAAATTCTCAACATCACTAATCATTAGAGAAATGCAAATCAAAACCACAAAGAGATATTGCTTCACATGAGTCAGAATGACTATAATTAAAAAGTCAAACAATATCAGTGCAGTGAAGAGGAATGCTTATACACTGCTGGTGGTAATGCAAATTAGTTCAGACACTGTGGAAAGCAGTTTGGAGATTTCTCAAAGAACTTAAAACAGAACTACTTTTCATTCCAGCAATTCCATTACTGGATATATAACCAAAGGAAAATAAATCATTCTACCAAAAAGACACCTGCACTCGTATGTTCATTGCAGCACTATTCACGAAAGCAAGGACATGTTATCATCAACCTAAGGGTTCATCCCTAGTTTACTGGACAGAGAAAATGTGATACATATATACAATGAATAATAAAAAAAAGAATAAAATCATATCTTTTGCAGCAACAGGATGTAGCTGGAGGCCATTATTCGAAGGAAATTATCATAGGAACAGAAAACCAAGTACTACATGTTCTTACCTCTAAGTGAGAGCAAAGCATTTAATACATATGGATACAAAGATAGGAATAATAGACACTGGGGACTACTAGAGGGGAGAGGTGGAAGAGGGATATGGGCTGAAAAATTACCAGTTGGGTATTATGCTCACTACCTGGGGGATGGGACCATCTATACCCCAAACCTCAACATTATGCAATATACCCATGTAACAAACATGTACATATACCACTGAATCCAAAATTTAGAAAAAAAATTAAATGATTAAATTCGTTCAAAATCACCTTTCCAGAAATAGCCACAATAATGTTTGACCAAATTTCTGGGTACTATGGCCTACCCAAGTTGACACATAAAATTAACCATCACACTGACAAAAAAAGACAGTAGACATGATCATCAATTGGAATAAAACAAGGGATGTCACTACAGACCTTGTAGACATCAAAAAGCTAATAAGGAAATATTATTAATAATCCTAAACACATAAATTTGATGACATGAATCACTTCATTGAAAAATACCAACAACCACAACTCTCCCAATAAGAAAAAGACAATTTCAGTAGTTCTGTTTGAATTCTTAAAGAGTTGAATTCATAGTTATAAACTCCCAAAAACTAAATCTCTAAAACCACATGGTTTCCCTAGAGAATCATACCCAGTGTTTAAAACCTAATTAAAATCAATTCTACATAATCTGCTTCAGAAAATAGCATAGGTGGAAATATTTCAAAAATAATTTTATGAAGCTACTGTTATGTGTGTACAAAAACCAGACAGATACAAAAACAAAACAAAACAAAAACCAGGGTGGGGATCCAAGATGGCTGAATAGGAACAGCTCTGGAGTGCAGTTCCCAGCAAGAACAATGCAGAGGTTGAGTGATCACTGCATTTCCAAATGAGTTTTTACTGCCCACAGACCAGGATATTCCCCGGCTGAAAAGCACCGCTAGTTTCCAGCATGGCTGTTTCAGCTGGGGCTGCAGGTTTCTGCACAAAAACTCATACAAATGTGGGTGGCTGTTTCAACTGGTGCCAGGAATGCCTGGATTACAGAGCTGCCCATTCAACTGAAATAAAGGGGGCTGAAACAGGGGGTCAGGTGATCTGGCTCAGCAGGTCCCAACTCTACAAAGACCAGTAATCTGAAATGCCCTCGATTGAGAGTTTTGCAGCAGTGGTGGGAAGGGTGTCAGCCATTACCGAGGCAGTCCGCCACTACCGAGGCACTCTGCCACTACCAAGGCACTCTGCCACTACCGAGGCAGTCCATCATTACTGAAGCAGTTCGTCATCACTGAGGCAGTCTGCCATTTCTGAAGCAATCCACCTTTACTAAGACAGTTTACCATTACAGAGGCAGTCCACCATTAGTAAGACAGACCCCAGTTCTAACTGTACTTCTGTAAACAAAACTACAAGGAAGTTCAAACAGCAGCTGGGCAGAGCCCACAGCAGCTCAACAACAACTCTGCTGGCAGACTGTGACTAGACTTCCTCCTTACTGGGCAAAGCATCTCTGAAAAAAGGCAGCAGCATGTCAGGAACTTATGAATAAGGCCCCACCTTCCCAGGACAGAGCACCTAGGAAAAAAAGCAGCTAGGAGTTCTGCTGCAGCAGACTTAAATGTACCTGCCCAGCAGCTCTGAATGAAATAATGGAGCTCACAGCTCAGCAGTTGAGATCCTATAA
This sequence comes from Sapajus apella, assembly GCF_009761245.1. Taxonomy (NCBI): domain Eukaryota; kingdom Metazoa; phylum Chordata; class Mammalia; order Primates; family Cebidae; genus Sapajus; species Sapajus apella. The sequence continues at coordinate 16,852,064 of NW_022436941.1, read as the reverse complement.
GGGTCAGACTGTCTCCTCAAGCAGCTCCCTGACCTACGTATATCCAAAGAGACGCCTCATAAAGGAAAGCTCAGGCTGACATCTGACGGGTTCCCTTCTGGGACGAAGATAGAAGAGGAAACCAGCAGCAACCCTTACTTCTGCAGCCACCGCAGGTGATCCCTGGACAAGCAGGGTCTGTAGTAGACCTCTAGCAGTCTTACAGCAGAAGGGCCTGACTGTTAGAAGGAAAACTAAAAAACAGAAAGAAATAACTGCAACACCAACAAAAAGGAGGCCCACTCAGAGACCCCACCTGAAAGTCAACAACTACAAAGACCACAGGTAGATAAATCCATGAAGATTGAAAGAAACAGGTGCAAAAAGGATGAAAACACCAAAAACCAGAATGCATCTCCTCCTCCAAGGGATCACAACTCCTCACCAGCAAGGAACAAAGCTGGATGGAGAATCAGTCTGATGAATTGACAGAAACAGGCTTCAGAAGGTGGGTAATAACAAACTTCTCTTAGCTAAAAGAACATGTTCTAACCCAATGCAAAGAAACTAAGAACATTGACAAAAGATTAGACAAAATACTAACAAGAATAAACAGCTTAGAGAAGAATATACATGACCTGATGGAGCTGGAAAACACAACATGAGAACTTCATGAAGCACACACAAGTTTCAGTAGCCAAATGGACCAAGCAGAAGAAAGGATATCAGAGATTGAAGATCAACTCAATGAAATAAAATGAGAAGGCAAGATTAGAGAAAAAAGAATGAAAAGAAATGAACAAAGCCTCCAAGCAATATGAGATTATGTGAAAAGACCTAATCTACATTTGATAAATGTACCTCAATGTGACGGAGAGAATGAATCCAAGCTGGAAAACACTCTTCAGGATATTATCCAGGAGAACTTCCCCAACCTATCAAGGCAGGCCAACATTAAAGTCCAGGAAATACAGAGAACACCACAAAGATATTCCTCAAGAAGAGCAACCCCAAGGCACATAATCCTCAGATTCACCAGGGTTGAAATGAAGGAAAAAATGCTATGGGCAGGCAGAGAGAAAGGTCGGGTTGTCCACAAAGAGAAGCCCATCCAATTCACAGTGAATCTCTTGGCAGAAACCCTACATGCCAGAAGAGAGTGGGGGCCAATATTCAATATCCTTAAAGAAAAGAACTTTCAAGCTAGAATTTCATATCCAGCCATACTAAGCTTTATAAGCAAAGGGAAAATAAAATCCTTTACTAATAAGTAATTGCTGAGAGATTTCATCACCACCAGGCCTGCCTTACAAAAGCTCCTGAAAGAAACACTAAGCATGGAAAGGAACAACTAGTACCAGCCTCTCCAAAACGCATCAAATGGTAAAGACCATCGACACAATGAAGAAACTACATCAACTAAAGGGCACAACAACCAGCTAGCATAAAAATGGCAGATCAAATTCACACATAACAATATAAACCTTAAATCTAAATAGGCTAAATTCCCCAATCAAAAGACACAGACTGGCAAATTGGATAAATTGTCAAAATCGATCGATGTGCTGTTTTCAGGAAACCGATCTCACATGCAAGGACACACCTAGACTCAAAATAAAGGAATGGAGGAAGATTTACCAAACAAATGGAGAGCAAAACAAAGCAGGAATTGCAATCCTATTCTCTAATAAAATAGACTTTAAATCAACAAAGATCAAAAGAGACAAAGAAGGGTATTACATAATGGTAAAAGCATCAATGCAGCAAGAAGAGCTAATGATCCTAAATATATACACACCCAATACAGGAGCACCCAGATACACAGACCAAGTTCTTAACAACCCAAGAAGAGACTTGGACTCCCACACAATAATAGTGGGAGACTTTAACACTCCACTGTCAATATTAGATCAATGAGACAGAAAATTAACAAAGATATCCAGGAATTGAACTCAGATCTGGACCAAGCAAACCTAATAGACATCTACAGAACTCTCCACACCAAATCCACAGAATATACATTCTTCTCAGCACCACATCATACCTACTCTAAAATTAACCACATAGTTGGAAGTAAATCACTCCTCAGCAAATGCAAAAGAATGGAAATCATAACAAACAGTTGCTCAGACCACAGTGCAATCAAATTAGAACTCAGAATTAAGAAACTAACTCAGAACCACACAATTTCATGGAAACTGAACAACTGTGTCTTGAATGTTGACTGGATAAACAATGAAATGAAGGCAGAAATAAAGATGTTCTTTGAAACCAATGAGAATGGAGAAACAACATACAACACATTTAAAGCAGTGTCTAGAGGGAAATTTATAGCAATAAATGCCCACATGAGAAGCAAGGAATGATCTAAAATCAACATGCTATCATCAAAAGGGAAAGATCTAGAGGAGCAAGATTAAAAAAAAAAAACTCAAAAGTTAGCAGAAGACAAGAAATAACTAAGATCAGAGCAGAACTAAAGGAGATAGAGACACAAAAAAACTTCAAAAAATTAATAAATCCAGGAGCTGTTTTTTTGAAAAGGTCAACAAAATAGACAGACTGCTAGCCAGATTAATAAAAAAGAAAAGAGAGAAGAATCAAATAGATGTAATAAAAAATGATAAAGGGGATATCACTACTGATTCCGCAGAAATACAAACTACTGTCAGAGATTACTACAAACAACTCTATGCATATAACCAGTAAATCTGGAAGAAATGGATAAATTCCTGGACACTTGCATCCTCCCAAGCCTAAACCAGGAAGAAGTTGAAATCCTGAATAGACCAATAACAAGGGCTGAAGTTGAGGCAGCAATTAATAACCTACCAACCAAAAAAAGCCCAGATCCAGATGGGTTCACAGCAGAATTCTACCAGATGTACAAAGAGGAGCTGGTACCACTCCTTCTGAAACTATTCCAAACAATCCAAAAAGAGGGAATCCTTCCCAAATCATGAGACCAACATCATCCTGATACCAACAACCGGCAGAGACTCAATAAAAAAAGAAAACTTCAGGCCAATATCCATGATGAACATGGACGCAAAAATCTTCAATAAAATACTGGCAAACTGATTGCAACAGCACGTTAAAAGCTTATCCATCACAATCAAGTAGGCCTCATCTCAGGGATGCAAGGTTGGTTCAACATACATGAGTCTATAAACATAATCTACCACATAAACAGAACCAAAGGCAAAAACCTCATAATTATCTCAACAGAGGCAGAGAAGGCCTTTGACAAAATTCAACAGCCTTCATGCTAAAAACTCTCAATAAACTAGTTATTGATGGAATGTATCTCAAAATAATAAAAGCTATTTACAACAAACCCATAGCCAATATCATACTGAATGGGCAAAAACTGGAAGCATTCCCTTTGAAATCTGGCACTAGACAGGGATGCCCTTTCTCACCACTCCTATTCAATATAGTATTGGAAGTTCTAGCCAGAACAATCAGGCAAGAAAAAGAAATAAAGGATATTCAGTTAGGAAAAGAGGAAGCCAAATTGTCTCTATTTGCAGATAACATGATTTTATATTTAGAAGAACCCATCGTCTTAGCCCAAAATCTCCTGAAACTGATAAGCAACTTCAGCAAAGTCTCAGGATACAAAATCAATGTGCATAAATCACAAACATTCCTATACACCAATAACAGACTACAAGAAAGCCAAATCAAGAACAAACGCCCATTCATAATTGCTACAAAGAGAATAAAATACCTAGGAATCCAACTAACAAAGGATGTAAAGGACCTCTTCAAGGAGAGCTATGAACCACTGCTTAAGGAAATAAGAGAGAACACAAACAGATGGAGAAACATTCCATGCTCATGGTTATGAAAAATCAACATTGTGAAAATGGCCATACTGCCCAAAGTAATTTATAGATTCAATGGTATCCCCATCAAGCTACTTATGACCCTCTTCACAGAACTGAAAAAAACCATCTTAAACTTCATATGGAACCAAAAGAGAGCCCTCATAGCCGAGACAATCCTAACCAAAAAAAACAAAGCCGGAGGCATCACACTACCTGACTTCAAACTATACTACAAGGCTACAGGAATCAAAACAGCATGGTACTGGTACCAGAATAGAGATATAGACCAATGGAAAAGAACAGAGGCCTCAGAGGCAGCGTCACATCTCTACAACCATCTGATCTTTGAGAAACCTGACAAAAACAAGTAATGGGGAAGGAAATCCCTGTTTGATAAATGGCGTTGGGATAACTGGCTAGCCATGTGTAGAAAACAGAAACTGGACCCCTTCCTGACACCTTACACTGATATTAACTCCAGATGGATTGAAGACTTAAACATAATGCTTAACACCATAAAAACCCTAGAAGAAAACCTAGGCAAAACCATGCAGGACATAGGCATAGGCAAGGACTTCATGACTAAAAGACTAAAACACCAAAAGCATTGGCAGCAAAAGCCAAAATAGACAAATGGGATCTAATTAAACTCCAGAGCTTCTATACAGGAAAAGAAACAATCAGAGTGAACCTGCAAGCAACAGAATTGGAAAATTTTTTGCAATCTACCCATCTGACAAAGGGCTAATATCCAGGATTTACAAGGAACTTAAACACATTTACAAGAAAAAAACAAGCAAACCCATTCAAAAGTGGGCAAAGGACATGAACATTTTTCAAAATAAGACATATATGAGGCCAACAAACATATGAAAAAATGCTCATCATCAATGGTCATTAGAGAAATGCAAATCAAAACCACATTGAGATACCATCTCACGCCAGTTAGAGTGTTGATCATTAATAAAATCTGGAGATAGCAGATGTTGGAGAGGATGGGGAGAAACAGGAACACTTTTACACTGTTGGTGAGAGTGCAAATTAGTGCAACCATTGTGGAAGACAGTGTGGTGCTTCCTCAAGGACCTAGAAATAGAAATACCATTTGACCCAGCAATCCCTTTACTGGGTATGTATCCAAAGGATTATAAATCATTCTATTATAAAGACATGCACATGTATGTTCATAGCAGCACTGTTTACAATAGCAAAGACCTGGAACCAATCCAAATGCCTATCAATGATAGACTTGACAGGGAAAATGTGGTACCTGTATACCATGGAATACTATGCAGCCATAAAAAATGATGAGTTTGTGTCCTTTGTAGGGACATGGATGAATCTGGAAACCATCATTCTCAGCAAACTGACACAAGAACAGAAAATCAAAACCACATGTTCTCACTCATAGGGAGGTGTTAAACAATGAGAACACATGGACACAGGGAGGGGAGCATCACACACTGGGTCTGTTGGTGGGGAATAGTGGAGGGACAGCAAGGGGTAGGGAGGTAAGGTAGGGATAACATGGGGAGAAATGCCAGATATAGGTGACAGGGGGATGGAGGCAGCAAACCACATTCCCATGTCTGTACCTATGCAACAATCCTGCATTATCTGCATATGTACCCCAGAACGTAAAGTACAATATGTATATGTATATAAAACGAAGACCAAAAGAACTACAAATCAATATCTCTCATGAATATAGTTTCAAAAGACTTAAAATATTAGCACATACAATTAAGCAAAGTAAAGAATTATACACTGGGACCTCATTGGGTCTGTTTCTGGGATGCAAGTATTTGAAAATATATTCATTTAATAAACCACATTAATGGGTTAAAAAAGAAAAATCACATGGTCATATCATTCAGTGCAGAAAATCACCCTCAAATGGATTAAGGTTTAGTGCAAATGCTATCAGAATCTCAGCAATTGTTTTTTATAAATATAGACAAGAAAATTCTGAAAGTTATTTGGAAAGAAAAAGGAACTGCTAGAGCTGGAACAGTTTTGAAAGAGCAGAATAAAGTTAGTGGAATCCATCTTCTCAATTTCAAGCATTATTATGTAGTTATAGTAATCTGTACTGTGTGGTATTTGCAAAGGCACAAATAGATCACTGGGACAGAACATAGAGAACCCAAGAAATATATCTACACAAATGTGCCCAACTGATTTTTTACAAAAGTTCAAAAGCAATTTAGTAGATTTAAGGTAGATTGTTGAACAAATGGTGCTGAAACAATGGAACATCCATAGGTAAAAAGTTAAAATGAATCACAGACTTAAATGTAAAACATAAAACTATGAAATTTCTGAAGAAAATGTGAGAAAAACTTCAGAGTCTTGGCCTAGGCAAATGTTCTTAGGCTTGACACCTAAGTACAATCTATAAATGGAAAAATTGTTAAATTAGACTTTATAAAAATTAAAATGTTCTGTTCTGTGGATGACTCTGTTGAAGATAAAAAGGCAAGTTACAGAGTGGGAGAAAACACATCTAACTGAAAAAGGACTAGCAAACCATATATTTAACAAACGTATTATATCTAAGATATACTAATAAAGAATTCTAAAAATTAAATGATAAAAAGGCAAACAATTGAATTAGTACATGGGCAAAAGGCAGAAGGAGACATTTTACCAAATATACATAGGTAGTAAATAAATAAATGAAAAGGTGTTCAACATCAGTGGACAACAAGAGGATTCAAATTACAAAAAGATATATCACTAAATACCTATATGAATGACTAAAATAAAAACCCATGGCAACAGAGAATGCAGAGAAACTGGATTCCTCATACATTGAAGATGGAAATATAAAATGGCACAGACACTCTGGAAAATAGTTTCACAGGTTTTTTTTTTTTTTTTTTTTTTTTTTTTTAATCTAAACATGCAGCTACCATAAAATAGCAATTACACTCTTGGAAATTAAAACTGGAGAAAAAAAGACTTGAGTTCCACACATACATGTATGTGAATGTTTACAGTGGTAGTTCATAATAGCCCCAAACTGGAAACAATAGGTGAATCATGAAAAAACAGTGGCACATCCAAACCATGAAATACCACTCTGCAATAAATAGGAAGGAATTATTTATTCATGCAGTAACCTTGAAGAGTCATCTCTGGCTAATTAATGCTGAATTTAAAAAGTCAATCTCAATAGGTGATATACTTTTTGATTCCATTTGTATGATATTCTTGAAATGACAAAATTATAGAAAGAAAAAACATAGGTTAGTAGTTGCCAGAGGTTAGCCATGTGGGTGGGGGCAGGAGGGGAATAGTTGTGGCTATACATAACATGAGAGATACTTGTGGTGATGGAAATCTTTTTCTTTTCTTTTTTTCTTTTTTTTTGAAATCTTGACTACGTTAATATTCTGGTTGTGATATTGTACTATAGTTTTATAAAATGTTACCATTAGAGGAAACTGTATAAAGGATACATAGAATTTCTCTGTACCGTTTCTTACAGCTGCATGTTAATCTGTAATCATATCAAAATATGATTTAATTAAAAAACACAAAACAACAAAATATAGAGGGAGTCGAATTAAAAAGAAAAAGTTTTACCCTGGCTGGATGGTAGAAATGGTGAGTAGAAAGGAGTTAGCAAAAAAGGGGTAATTTTTACTATATGTCTTTTTCTCAACACACAGGAAAATGCATAAATCATGTTTATATCTTGACAACTTAACACAAAACGTACCTACCCGTGTAAGTACCACTAAGGTTAGGAAGTAGGATAGGAATGGACCTCAGAAATTCCCTTTGTGCCTCCTCACTTGACTACTTCCTCTCATGTCTCTAAATGTAGTCATTGCCTTGAGTTTAAGAACAATAGATTAGTTTTGCCTGTTTGCAAATTTTATAAAAATGGAACCATATATAAATCATTCTTTTGTATCTTGCTATTATAACTCAACATTACATATATGGCATTCATCTATGGTGGTGCATGTAGCCATAATTTGTTCATTTTTATTGCTATCTAGTATCCTACTGTATAAACTGCAATTTGTTTATCCATTTGATCTGTTTCCAAATCTTAGCCACTGTGAATAATGTTGCCATGAAAATTCTTTTTTTTGTGTGTGTGTATGACCTTTGGTGGACATTTGGTACAATTTTTTTTAATGTAAATTACAGAGAACAAAATTGCTGGGCTATCAGGTATATGTATGGTCAGCTTTACATATGACCAACAGTTTTCTAACTATTTGTACCAATTTATACTTTCAACAGCAGTGTATGTGAGCTTCTGTTGATTCACAGGAATACCTGATGTTGATGTCAGTCTTAATTCTAGCTATTTCATTCAGTATGTAATGGTATCAAATAGCGATTTTTAATTTGCATTTCTCTAATTACTTATAAGGTTGAGTAACACTTTGCCTGTTTATTGCAATTTTTAATTTTAATATTCTTTTCTAAACTGTTCAAATCTTTCAGCCATTTTTAATTAGGTCATTTGTCTTTTACTTATTGATCTGTTGGAGTTCCGGAATGGTGAGTCTGTTCCACAGATTTCCCCGCTGGTTTCAGTGTGATTGGTTTCATGCTCTCCTCTGGTGCAGTAACCTCTTAACTTGTTTCTGTATTTCTCACAAATGGGTATAGTCTGTGTACTCTTGTTGAGTCAGTGCCTCCCTGGGGGAAAGGAGGGTCTGGGGCTTCCATTCCACCATCTTGCTCTGAACTCTCTATTCTGTTACATTGGTTTGTCTATTTTTACACCAATACATCACTGTCTTAATTAATGTAGTTTTATATCCATTAGTGGAAGTTTCCAAATATGTTTTTTTACCAATTATTCTGGGTGTGTCAGTAATCCAATTTATTTTTCTTCAAGAGAACTTAGCTATTAACAATCATTTTTATTTCTGTATATGATTTAAATTAGCCAGTTTCCACAAACACAGTTGCTAGGATTTTGTTTGGAATTTCACTGAATCTATAGATTCACCATGGAAATGAACATCTTTGCAATATTGATTCATAACTGATGAATGTATTACATCTAATTATTTACTTAGGGTTTCCTTATTTCCGTAAGCAATATTTTGTAGAATTTTTTATTTCATTAGATTTTTTCCAAGCTGTTGTTTTTTTTTTAATGTTATTATAAAATTTATTTAAATTTAAATTTTGTTTGTTACAGTATATAGACATAAAACAGATTTGGGATATTGTAATTGTTCTGAATCCATGTATCAATTGTAATATTAATTTGTAGGTACTTTGGGACATTTTTACATACCCAAATGTCATGTCATCTGGAAAAAATGATCATTTTAGTTTTAACTTACAATTTTTTCCTTATTTTTGTCTTGCCTTGCCTTATTGCAATATCTAAGACTGTGATGATGAGAAGTAGTGAAAGCAGACATCCATATCCTGTCCTCATTCTCAGAGGTAAATTTTAGCTTTCAGTATTTTACCATTCACCATGATGTTTGCAACAGGATTCACAGATACTTTTTTACACAATAAGCTGTTCCCGTCTATTTCTAGTATGATAGTAATTTTTATCATGAAAAATTAATTTAATAAAATCATTTTCTTGCAACTACTGAGATGATTATATGATTTTTCTAATTTAATCTTTGATGGAGTGAATTACATTGATTTTCAAATGTTAAATCAGCCTTATATTACTAGAATAAACCCAATTAGATCTTGATATATTATCCTTTTCATATATCTTTGCACTTTGTTAATATTTACATAAGATTTTTACTCTTGAATCTTCACCTTAGGGTCTGTTTCTGGGAAACCTACTATAAGACAGAAGTGTATAATTTAGGATGAATTCAGCTTCAAATCATAAAAAAAAACTTAGCCATGCTTAAACAAATAGTGTTACTTTTCTTACATATAAAAATTATAGTGCTTAAAATTGATAGAATTGATTCACTTGTTTAGTGATAGCATCAGAAACCTAGTTTTTCTTTAACCTTTTTTTCTCTATCTTTTTTATTTTTGCCTTTTTATCATAATGGTTGATACCTCATGCTGTGACTTAGAGCCTCATAATCTCAAACTAGAGTTTGTAGGAAAGGAAGAGGCAGGGGTAGGGCTTTTCCCAAGTGTGGCTATTTATATATTAAGGAATGGAGGCTCCAGAACACATGTCCTGTTATGTTTCCTTGGTCAGAATTGGGTCACATGCGGATTCCCAGAGCAATCACTGGCAGAAGAGTGTGGAATTACTATGACTGGGATACAACCAATCCCGATTCATCTTCTGTGGTCAGGGAATGGCCTACTTTCCCCCTGAAATCAGGGATCAATTCCTGCTACAAAGTCTGTATTCTATTCCCTGGGAAAAATTAGGGGGATCATAACTGCTCCCAATAGTTCAAGAAAGATGACTTTTGTATGGCTTTCACTTATGAATATAGATGTAAAAATCTGTACTCAAATGTTAGCAAGCTGAATCCAGAAACTAAAAACAATTATGATGTAGTTCTCAAAAAAATGCCAGTCAATTCAGAAACCTATAAAGCCATAGAAATGGAATCAAATTAAATGCTCCAAAACAAGCCCATGTTTACATGGGAACCTGATATTTGATAGAAGTGGGCCGAATGGAAACGGATTCTTTTTATCAGTTGATATTGGGAAAACTGGCCACTATATGGAAAAAAAAATTCAAATTTACAATTTAAATTTACTACAGGCTTGCATATAAAAGGTAAAACTGTGAAGTGGAGAAAAATACATCAGAAAACACCTATGTGATTTTGAATTGTGAAAGACTTAGTATATAAGATCTCAAAGGTATGTCATAAGATAAAAAACAATTAACTTGGCTGGCTGGAGTGGCTCACACTTGCAATCCCAGCACTTGGAGGCTAAGTGGGGTGGATCACCTGAGGTCAGGAGTTTGAGACTAGCTTGGGCAATGTGGCGAAACTCCGTCTCTACTAAAAATGTGAAAATTAGCGAAGTGTTGTGGCTTGCGCCTGTAATCCCAGCTACTTTGGAGGCTGAAGCAGGAGAATAACTTGAACCTGGGAGGTAGAGGTTGCAATGAGCCAAACAAAAACAATAACCAGAAAAAAAAAAATGAACTTGACAACATAAAAATTATAAAGTTCTCTTCAATGAAGGGCACCATTAATAAGGTCAACCAACAAGAAACAGATTGGGAGAAATTATTCTTATTTAAAAAATAGAGACAGGGTCTCACTTTGTTGCTGAGGTTGGCCTTGAACTTTTGGCCTCAAGAAATTCTCCTACCTTTGCCTTGGCTTCCCAAAGTGCCAGGATCATAGGCCTGAGCTACCATGTCTGGTCAGGAGAAAATGTTTGAGAATTTAAAAGCTCAAAAGGGATTGATAACTAGAATACAAAAAAATCCACCCCCTACCACAAAACCTTAGAAAAAATAGGGAACCAATACAGAAACTTGTGAAGCACACTACAAACTCAAAGAGCTAATTTGTAGGGTAATCTGGAGATAGTTTAGTTTAGATTAGTTTAGTTTAGTTTAGTCTAGTTTAGTATACATAGGTCTCTTCCCCATCCAGTGGAATTTTTGTTCTGGTCCCTAAGTAGCCATTTGTATTTGATTAAACATTATTTGTAGAACAGGGCATTGTAGACAACCTATGCAACAGTATCTAGGGAACCAGATAGGTGAAAAATACTGGGGATGCTCACAGAGGAAACAAAACTCTATCTCTATTAAATATAGAGTTATATGGATGAAGATTTCAAACATAATGTTCAGAGGAAAAAGTAAGGTAACAAGGTCTATAACATCATTTACTTAGGCAAATTTAAAACATAAACATGCAACAAAATAGTACCATATTTGAAATATACCTACATATCCAGGAAAAGTGCTAAACACATTAAAGTTATTTTCTATAGGTCTAGGAAGAGACTGGCAGTGCAGATTGAGGCAAAAGGAAGAAAAATAAAAGCAAAAGAGGAGTCTTACATGAATAATTGATGACTGTATTATAAACTTGGGAGTATGAGGAACTCAGTTGTCTGCATTTTAGGTTATGTATTTATTAGTGAGGTCCTATCATGATTCTAGCTTGCATACTAACCCCCGGGTTAAACATGGCCGCTATTTAAAATACTTGTTTCTAAAACATAAAGGAGAGGTTTTCCTGTAATTAATTTGTAGAAGCCACTACATACCAATCTGTGACCTAAAGCCACTGTAAATAAATGAGTATCTTCCTCTAAAATCATGCTTTGCATTACTCGTAAGAATATCTTGTCTCTTTCCATTCTATCTCAAAAGGCTTCAGTTTCTGGAAAACTACAATCTACTTCCTCTGTAATTTACTCTGTTAATTTAAGCTCCATTTTACTCTCTACTTTCTCCTTCTTATCAACAAGTGTCAACATTTAAAAACTCTTCTGGTGTATTAGTCAGGGTTCTCCAGATAATCAGTCAGTGCATGTATGCATATATTTTATTGTTATATATGTGTGTGTGTATATATATATAATGTATTATATGTTTTATATATATAATGTAGAAAGATAATTATGATGAAGTATAGGCACATGATTATGGAGCCTGAGAAGTCCCATAATCTGGTGTCAGTAAGCTGGAGACCCAGGAAGGCCAGTGGTACAGCCTGAAGGCCTGAGAGTTGGAGCGACAATGGTGTAAATTCCATCTGAGTCTGAAAACCTGAGAACCAGGAGCACTGAGGATAGAAGATTGATGTTTCAGCTCAAGCAGTTAGACAGAGGGAGAGCAAATCCAACTTTCCTCCACCTTTTTGTTCTGTTGAGGCCCTCAGTGGATGGAATTATGCTACCCACATTGGGAAGTGGCTATCTACCATATTCAGTCCATCAATTAAAATGTGAATCTTTTCCAGAAACATCTTTACAGACACATCTAGAAATAATGTCGAATCAGATATCTGAGCATCTAGTGGCCCAGTCAAGTTGCCACATAAAATTGTTACGTGAGCAAATGATCAGATTTTCACTTTTTTTTTTTTTTCATTTCTCATGAGAATAAAGTTAGTGAAGAAGTCTGGAAGAACTACATTTTGGTTTGAATACATTTTATAACTGAAGATTTGAATAAATTTAAATCTACTTTCTATAAAGTGAATGCAGTAAATCTTAAATTCACAATCTTGAGTGAATTTAAGCAATGGCTCAAAAGTAGAGACACTACATTCACTTTATAGAAAGTTTTGAAATTCATTCTGAGCTATAGGAGTGCGAAAACTTTTTATGTAAACTCTCCTTTTGAATTACTAGAGAAATTGTCCTATCCTTTATATCAGCCAAATTTATTCCTTTCCTGATGAAATCCTGATTCTGTGTTTATTTATTGCTTATTATCTTACAAGACATGTATGTTGTTTTATTAACCATGGATAAGTCTGCCTGATCTCAGAAGTTCACTAAGATTCTAATGACAGTGAGACCAATTAATTGATTAGGACATTGCTACTGAAAATGTTGTCTGAGTAAACAGCATCACCTGGGAGCTTTTCAGACATGCAGAAACCGAAGCCCAGTCATACACCTAAAGAATCAAAACCTGCATTACAAGATCTTTAGGTGATTCTTATGCATGTTAAAGTTAAAGAAGCACCAAGAGTCCACGCTGGGAACCCTGTTATCCAGGCGGCAATGCTAGGTTCAAGAAAAGTTGCTTTAAAATATTTTATTATTATTATTATTATTATTATTGAGACAGAGTCTCACTGCAGTGCCCAGGCTGGACTGCAATGGTGCAATCTTGGATCATTGCAACCTCCACTTCCCAGGCGATTCTCCTGCCTCAATCTCCCAGGTAGCTGGGATTAAAGGTGTGTGTCACCATTCCTGGATAATTTTTTATTTTTAGTAGAGACAGGGTTTCACCATATTGGCCAGGCTAGTCCAGAACTCCTGTTCTCAAGCAATCTACCCACTTCAGCCTCCCAAAGTGCTGGGATTATAGGCATGAGCCTCCACACCAGGCTTTATTACTATTTTTTGAGACAGGGTCTTGTTCTGTCAACAGGCTGGAGTGTAGTGGTATGGTCGTGGCTCGCTGCTGCCTTGATCTCCCCAGCTTGAACAATCCTCCCATCTCAGCCTCCTGGGTAGCTGGGAATACAGGCATGTGCCAAAATGCCCAGATAATTTATTTTATTTTTTTGTAGAGTCTTATTATGTTACCCAGGCTGGTCTCTAGCTCCTGGGCTCAAGTGGTCTTTCTGCCTTGGCCTTCCAAATCATTGGGATTACAGGTGTGAGCCACTGGACCTGGCCAAAAAGCTTGCTTTTAAATCATATCTATTTTTACATGGTTATCTTTGGGTTCTGGATTAATTCTATCATTTATTCATTTATCTATTCAATAAGTATTTAGTGAGCGCTTATTATATTCTGGGCTCCATAATGGGTATATACAAAAGCAAACAGGACATGCTAAGGAATTGCTGTGTTTTGAATACAAAAATAGATGCAGAAAGAAGCACATAAGCTGGAGTGAAATATGCTGCTGATCCTCTGGGAAAACTTCCCAGCTCAGCAGTCTGACAATGACAGCACAAGTTATGAAGACAACCATCCAGAACATGTTCAGTGTCTGCACCCTGCAAGCTCTTAGCAAAGTAGGCAGGCACTGCTTGGCTGGGGAAGCTTGGTTTCTGGGCTCCCAGTTGGGCCTGGCTTAGCTCCAGCTCCCCAACTCAGAAATGACAGCTGGCACCCACGCCTTCCTCCTCAGCTTCCGGGATGGCCTGGTGGGCAAAGAGAAACAGAATGGAATCTGGATGACAGGGCTGTGCAGAGCGTGTCCAGAATGTTATAAGCCTGTATGGTCTGATGCAATGCTGTGAGCAAAGGGGGACTGCAATTTTGAACATTGAAAAACAATGCATCCAGGCTTAGTCCCAAGGGATGGCAGAAAAAGAAAATGCCATAGGCTAGTTCTTTTATGTTAAATCTCACGCCACACTAAAATTATGTTGCATTAGAATTTTAAAAATAATGTGAGCGTTGATTTTATAATTCTTTCTTTAAGACTTAGAGAGGAAGAATATCGGATAGCCAGTTATTTATTTATTTATTTATTTTTGTAAATTAATGACAGAATAAGTGATTTGAATCCCGGAAGAGGACAGGGTTCATGTCTAATATACAGCAACAACTGTCTATTCCATGTCCAAACACCTTGATTTTTGTTCTTAGTCTTTATTTTCATGGAGCTGGGCAAATATGCCCAGCAAAAAGGCAAGGAAAGCAAACTCTAGTTATGGGAAGAAAATCTCAGCTTTGGTAAGATGCATTTTCTTCTTCCCTTCCGATCCACAGTGTAAACAGTGGTCATTACTATCTATCTCTGTACTATCTGACTGTCAAATAGATGAGGAAGCAACAAAACATCTGAAGTGTCTGATTAGTCATTGGGGATAATTTGTGCAACTGCTTGGCTAAAGGTATGACTTCATCATAAAGTCTTTATCATATATGTAATTTTGTTCATCCTTGGGCAAGTTATTTAATAGTTGTGAGATTGAGTTTCCTTATCTGTGAAATGAAGATGATTAGACTACACCAAGATTACATAATACTCATTATATTTAATTAGAGCAGTGACTGGCACATGGTAAACACTAAATAAATTCTGTATATGAGAGTAGGGTCAAAATTTACATACGATGATTGATGTGTTTTTTAAAAAGTAATTCTGTATTCCTTTTCTATAATTCCATTTTGTCCTCTAGCCTATCAGTCTGTTTTGACCAGACAACTTATTCTTTTTCTCTCATTCCAGTATTTTCAGTCCAATCAGTGTCTTTTCCATGAAATTAAAATATTATTACAGTCATAGTCCGATTCCTAGCTTAGCTACTTTTGCATACATCAGTCTTTCGTATTTTCTTTATGCCTCCCTTTTGTCCCTTTTCTACCACTCAGGAGTGGTCTATTTTCACAGGACAACTTATGTATTATTCTGGCACCAGGAAAGTAATATATCATCTGCTGAGGTCTCTTGTCCTGCTTGGACTTGGGCATCAGTCTGTCACTGTGTTACCTGCAGTGATGTTCCGTGGTGTACCTGTTCCCTGAACATCCTAAGCTGGTATCCACCGAGGTGTGGTGCATGTTGGCAGTTGGCCTTTGTTTCCAATTGCAAAACCTCTGAACATTACAGCTACCTCCTGACCTCATAAATCTTCCTGTTCACCACCTCCCATAATATTTCTGCCCCCTCTAGTTGTTGTTGTTGGTGGGGTACTAAGAATTTTTGATTATTCTTTATATATAGTTCTAGAATGGAACCCCTCATAGTTGTCCTGACACCCACCTGCCAGCAGTTATTGCTTACTTCATCTCTCTCATGTTGAATACAGCATCATGCTAAATGTGGGACTTTTCTTATTTTTTTTTTTACTTTAAGTCTGGAATACATGTGCAGAATGTGAAGGTTTGTTACATAGGTATACATGTGCCATGGTGGTTCATTGCACCTAGCAACCCATCATCTAAGTGTTAAGCCCCGCATGCATTAGGTATTTGTCCTAATGCCCTTCCTCCCCTTGCCCCCTACCCTCTGACAGGCCCCATTGTGTGATGTTCCCCTTCCTGGGTCCATGTGTTCTCATTGTTCAAATCCCACTTATGAGTGAGAAGATGTGGTGTTTGATTTTCTGTTCTGTGTTAGTTTGCTGAGAATGATGGCTTCCAGCTTCATCCATGTCCCTGCGAAGGACATGAACTCATTCGTTTTTATGGCTGCCTGGTATTCCATGGTGTGTGTGTGCCACATTTTCTTTATCCAGTCTATCGTTGATGGGGATTTGAGTTGGTTCCAAGTCTTTGCTATTGTAAATAGTGCTGTAATAAACTTAGGTGTTCATGGGTCTTTATAGTAGAATGATTTATAATTCTTTGGGTAAATACCCAGTAATGGGATTGCTGGGTCAAATGGTATTTCTGGTTCTAGATCCTTGAGGAATTTCCACACTGTCTTTTACAATGGTTGAACTAATTTACACTCCCACCAACAGTGTAAAAGTGTTCTTCTTTCTCTGCATCCTTGCCAGCATCTGTTGTTTCCTGGCTTTTAATAATCGCTCTTCTAACTGGCGTGAGATGGTATCTCATTGTGGTTTTGATTTTCATTTCTCTAATGACAGTGATGATGAACTTTTTTTTTCTCATGATCGTTGGCCTCATAAATGTCTTCTTTTGAGAAGTGTCTGTTTATATCCTTCACAAATGTGAGACTTCTAAAAGGGTTGGTGTCTGCCTAGGTTAGGAGAGAAGGGCACCAACCCTGCTGTAAGGCCTCAGCTATCTGGGTATCTCTCCCTCCACAAGTTTTTATTTTTCCTTCTGAGCTATGAGTCAGGAACCTTGAGTCCTGATATTTTCTCTCTAACCTTCCGTTCAGTCCTTCTCTTCTGGCCCCAGAAATGGCTTACTGGGTCCAGTGTGGCACCATGCTAAGGACTCTACCCTGGGTCCCTGACTACTACTGTGACAGTAAAATGAATACCTTCCATAGCTGTGCTCATCAACAGAAAGAAGCAGCACCCGCCTAGGCTCTGCCTCCAGCCTCCCACATCACATGTGGGTGTGTCTACTTGGTAGAGACCAGGTCATGGATGAAGCCCAAGCTATGCCAGTGCCTGGGACCCCTTAGTTTTCCGGCCCTAATAGTCAGTGGAGTATATTCCAAAATATTTGGGCTGGAGTTGTGAGACAAACTCTAAAATTGTTGCCACAGGGAAGAAAGTTAAAACATCTCTATATGCAGCATGGTTAGATAGAATTCTTGTTGGAGGATGAGGATGCAAGAAAAAGTAAGGTTTTAGAAAGCAGCTGCTATTTGCTCTCCTTTGAGTTTTTTTTTCCCCTAAAAGGGGGCACTCATTAAATATTCATGAATATAACTTCTCTTTTGGACTACAGCGGGAGCAAATCTTATTCAAAGTCAAATAGTGGAGATGACCTGGACCCTAATGAATAAGTTTAACATTGATTTGCCTCAAACAGATGTTGATTAAGCAAAGTTTGATTCCACAAACATTTATGGAACGTGTATTTAAGGCCCTCTGGTTGGTAATGAAAGGTTTTACATTTCTTCAATTATTCTTATCAGGTCATTAGATTCTGTGGTTGGATAAGAAAGTTATTGGAAAGAAACTATTATGAAAATTGCAGAGATAAGGAGAAAAAAATAATGCCCTAAGCAAATAGCATGTGTATAAGAACCTAACATAAAGGGTTTGGTACATTAGAGAGCAGGCAATGCTGCCGTTCCAAGTTTCCATTGTTGTGCTTGTGCTGTGTGAACTCCACGGTGATACCTCTTGAAGTCATCCCCACAGTGACCCACAGCCAAAAGAGGAAATCTTTTTGTTCTGTAGCAACTGACTCATGAAATTGAAATGTTATTACCTTATTTGTGGCTCTCCTCTGCCAGGGAAGAGTCAGCCAGTTTCTTTGGGCTATTTGCTTATGGCTAAATCACCTGTTTTCTAGCACTTAGGAAAAATATTCTTTTGCTTTCTGAAACACTGGTCCTAAATGTATTTGCTCCATAACATGGTCGTCTTTGAGAAGGAAAGACTATTTGATTTGCTGAATGAAACGGCTGGGATGCTCATCGCATCTTGGCATACAGAGGCACATATTTTAATGCTGAATTATCCAGCCTCCTGAAACATAGTCATTGTGCCTGCCTGGATCTATTTGATTCCACTCATACTTGTGCAATTTTGTTGCACTTAGTTTATTCATCACTGCATTGTGGAAAGGAGAGCAGGGCGAGGATGCTGTTCAGTAAGGGAAGAACCAAACACAGATCTTAAGGGCATTATTCCATTCAGAACAGATTTTCATATCTAGTTGTTCTAAAAAAAATGTGTGGACATGATATCGTTTTAGAGGCACAATATGTAGTTTTCAGTGGGCAGTCCCTCCACCCTGTTTACAAAGCCCACTTTATACATAAGAGAGAATCTGAAATTTGGTGTCACAGATGACACCAGATGCATTCTTGTGTATTGTAGGATTCTGCAACTTGGTTCCATCTTCTTGATTTGTCACATGGGTTATTTTTGTGCCTGAAAATTCCACGGAAGATAACGTTTTCACATGCAGGGGAGATTCTCTAGTTTCACCTCATATGGATTATGTGTTCTAGAAATCCTGGGTATGGTTAACTTCTATTTTGCTCCTTTTTGGTTCTTCCTTGTGGTGCTGCTTTCTGGATGCTTGAACTTCATGGTAGGTCTCTTTTTGTGTTTTACATCAGTGTCACATGATTTGGAGCCAAATCTGGCAAACTCCAAATATGTGAAGAATTGGAGTTATAATCCTGATAATTCAGGAAGCAGAAAAATTGCTTTAACCTTTTAAAGTAAATACTTGGTTTCAAGGGGATGTGAGTATTTTTGGTCAGTTGTATACATTGCTTTTTGCCTCTTTTACTTAAGAATCTCCAATTTAGAGGTTGACTCATGCTCATTTTGACTTCTGGCATCATGTACATGCCTAGAAATTCTTAATAGAATACAGTTCTAAGACATAGAGTGAAATGAAGTGTGAGAGATTGTGGACTAGAAGAGCAGACTGAGTAATATGTAATCAGAATTCAGAGCATCTGTTAATCTCCAAGTAGAAACAGATCTATTTAGTATATGCATGAATGCATGAATTCAGTTTTCAGTTTCTTAATGGATTTAATGTAGCCTGGATAGGGAATTTTTGCTTGGAGCCTTGGTTTTTCCACTCAAGATACTGATATACTCTGGGCTATTACATGAGTATTCTGAGAATTAGTTCTTCAATGATATTTTACCTACCCTGCATTCACAATTTGTATTATAGCTGAAAGCCAAATATAGCCAAGAGTTTGATAAAGATCCAAATTAAGTAAGAGCACCTTGCACTTTTCATAGGAACATCTTTCAGATTCTCCCATGAGGGCTATCCACTACCACTTATAAGATGGCTTTTGTTTTCTAAGCTATAGTCCATTAGGAGTTGCAGTTTCTAGTTGGTGAAAGAGCTCCTGCATTCAGACATATCGGCCACAAGGAAATTCATAACAAGAGAAGGGGAGGAAAGCAACAGGAACAAGATAAAAAATGAATGCGAATTTAAGAAGCATAGGTGTCTGGGCTGATTTGGATTTCCTGAAAATGTTAAGGGCATTATTTCATTCTTGCATAAAGGTATAGAAATTGGTATTCATCATGATCATTCTGAATCTACCAATAAGATATCACATTATGTCTGATGTCTTTTGAATTAGAACACAAAATTCATTCTTGAAAGCTTGTCAACTTTTAAAGTAAAAATCGAAGGCTTTTGGTATGGAAAGGGTTACACTCTCTATTATCTGCAAAATGGGGTACTTGTAATTATTTTTCTCATTAGATCAGCTAGAATTTGATTTTCTGTAAAAGCTAAGAAAAACTATTAGATTTTACTTTCAATTTTACTAAAGACATTTACTCAAAGTTAAAATAGCTATGTCCTCAAGATTACAAAATGAGTGGCAAATAGCAAAAGCAATAGAAAGAATATAATTTGAAATAATCCAAAGCTTTTTTTTAAGGATTGTTTTTAATGATTAAGAGAGATTGGAAGCATGGAAAATTCCAGAATTAAAAAAATGCAGGTTCTCAATCCAGCTGGGGTGAAAGAAATATAATACCCAGAAATTCTTGACCTTCATCTGTGCCTTATTCTCTTTGACCAGCGGTGTAGTGTGGGCAGAATGGGAGTAGCAAGAGTTGGAGTGGGAGCTGTCCAGCCAGCCAGTTGCATCAAACATGCTGTGTAGATGAATAGGGTGAAAGATGTTGTGGCTTATTGTCTTAGCTATTTGGAATAAAGAAGTAGGCTGATCATTAAATGTTTTATTTAAAAATAAAACATGTAAGAACTGAAGAATATTCTAGTTTTGTCAAATTCTGTGCTATAAATTCTTCCCAAGTAAATGGCTTCATGTCCCTAAAAGAGGGTTATTTGCCAACAGGGGCCTCATGACTTCTCACCCTTTTCTCTGCTTTCCACATTGATCTATTCCCCATTGAGTTAGCTGCTACTTCCATGCTTTCACTTCATGTTTTGTAATTAAATGCATTCTCAGGAAAATAACTGGGAATTATTTATGCTATCTATAGGCTAAAACTAAGGAAATAAATTCAGTCATCAGCAAGGAAGTCAAGGGACATGGGACTTTCTAACTAACTCATCTTCGCTTTACATGACGTAGATTCATAAAGACCAAGGGTTTCTAAAGTGGAGGATGAGAGTAGGCCAGGAGCAGTGGCTCATGCCTGTAGTCCCAGCACTTTGGGAGGCTGAGGCTGGTGGATCACCTGAGGTCAGGAGTTTGAGACCAGCCTGGCCAACATGGCAAAGCCCTGTTTCTATTGAAAATACAAAAATTAGCTAGGTGTGGTGGCATGTGCCTGTAATCCCAGCTACTCTGGAGGTTGAGGGAGGAGAATCGCTTGAACCCCCGAGGTGGAGGTTGCAGTGAGCTGAGATAGTGCCACTGTACTTAGCCTGGGTGACAGAGTGAGACTCCATCTCAAAAAACATAAACAAGAACAAAGTAGGGAAGGAGAGTATGAGCATCCCAGGAAGCGCTCAGGATAATCCAAATTAGAACACACCCACATACACACACATATTTGTGTGCACATAGACAACTCCTATTTTAAATTTACATTTACTTCTCTTTCTGTCTTTTTTTTTTTTTTTGTAGAGATGGGGTTTCACTATGTTTCCAGGCTAGTCTTGAACTCCTCGGCTCAAATGATCCTCCTGCCTCAGCCTCTCAAAATGCTAGGATTACAGGCATATGCCACTGCACCCAACCTAAATTTTCATTTTGGGAGTGCTTTTATAATATACATAATATGTTAGCATTTTGTATATGTGTATAATATTGAATATATGAATAAACATATGTGGTGAGGGTCATAATCCAAAATAGTTTTTTCCTGATCAAACCATAATGTCAATATTTTAAAGATTTATTTATATGATCATCTTCACACTTGCCCATAAAGCTATCCTTGTTTTCTAATGTAGTTCTTACTTAATAAAATTATCCTTCATAATTTCTCTTTTGGTGTCTCTATTCTCACACTCCATCATGATCAAATGTGTTCTATGTCAGACAGGGAGTAATTGGCAAGAGGTTCTTAGTTGGGATCTGGGGTTTTGTCCTCAGAGACTTCCCTTGCTGCTTTTTTTTTTTTTTTTGAGATTGAGTTTTGCTCTTGTTGCCCAGGCTGGAGTGTAATGGCACAATCTCAACTCACTGCAACCTCCCCTTCCTGTGTTCAAGCAATTCTCCTGCCTCAGCCTCCAAAGTAGCTAGGATTACAGGCATGCGCCACCATGCCCAGCTAATTTTGTATTTTTAGTAGAGATGGGCTTTCTCTATTTTGGTCAGAACTCTAAACCTCAAGTGATCCACCCACCTCGGGCTCTCAAAGTGCTGGGATTACAGGTGTGAGCCACCGCATCCAGCCCCCTTGCTTCTTTTTTTTTTTACATCTCAGTTATGCCTTTAAGAGGATGTCAGTTAAGTTACCCAGTATTTCCAGGAAGTTTTAAAAAATATATCCTATAATTCAAAAAATAAGGTACATTATATTTCAATCAGGGAAATGCCTTCTCGTTACTCTTCTATTGTTTTAATGTACAGTTGAACAAATTCTTCCTTTTTATTCTTTTTTTCTTAATTTGTAATTATTAGTATCTATTCATTCTTCCAGGTAAATTTAGTATTAATTTTATCAAGTTCAAAAAGAAATTACCATTGAGAATTTCATTTTGGGTGGATCAGTACTATGGATACTACACATCTTCAGATGTAACCATATGGCTGCTACACACTTTCAGATGTGTATTAAGCCATTTCCTACTACTCCCAGCTAGAGAGCTACTCGGTCTCACATAAATTAAAAATTTCAGAACCATCGTTTCCTGAAAGTCTGGTACATATATTTATGAGATGAGGCTATTATGAACATTGTCAAATGGACATAAAAGTTGAACTAATTTTAGGGTAAACTCCCAAATATATACTACTTGTCTCTTACATTTTTTGAGATAATACTTGCTTTATTCTATGTCTATCAATCATTCTGTCAACCCATCAATCCATAGCTTATTTTTTTTGATGCATTTCAAGGTAAATTACAGATATCTATATACTTCCTTGTAAAAACTTCATTATGCATTTTATAAACCAGAGTTCCATACTTGTTTATGGCTTTTATCTTTGAATTAAAATTTAGACATAATTAAATGCACAAACCCTAAGTGTTACATTTACTAAGATTTGAAAAATGCATACATGATCCTCTATCAAGATATTGAACATTACCATCACCCCATACATTTCCCTCATACTAAAGAAGTCTATTTTTATATGTCTGATTTGCAGAATTGTAACACACAAAGTGACTCTGTTGAGGAGGAATGCTTTTGGCTGCAAGGAACAAAAAACCTGGCATATGAAAATATCAGGTGGAGTTAAATTTTGTCATATAACAAGAAATATGGAGAGGAGCAGCTGTTGGTATTAATTCAGTGACACCATGATGTCAAGGATGATGTTTCTGAAATTCTCCTGATTTCCTTTTAAGTCTCAAGTAGCTTCTGTAACTTCTGGCATTATTCAAAAATATTTATTCATTTATTCAATAAATATTTATGTTCCAGGCAATGTTCTGATGCTCTGGATAGAGCAACAAACAAAAAAAAAAGCCTATCTCCAAGTAGGAATAAAAAGGAAGAGGAAATCTAGGCCTGATTGTTAATTTAACCATGAAGGCAAAAGCTTTCTCAGAGCATCTTTCAACCCTGTGGCAGAGTTCTTATTTTTTTCTTATTGAGCAGTAGGAAAAAAAATGAGTATTTTCTAACCTCTATTCTATGGGGGAATAACTGTGGAGTCAGCCAATCAACATTGACACTCACAGGAATATTTAGAACAAACTTACGGTCTACTCAGTCTCCTTGCGGCAATAAATTGTATCAGTACTTACAGTAGAATTCAGATGTCTGTTCTCCCTTGATTGTCTCAAGTAATGGGCTTTATGCTCAATTTCTCCCTAATGCCAATAGTGAGAAAGTTACTAAAGATCCTCAGTCACAGGTACATAGTCTTGTGTAGGAAAATAACCCTGAATTGGGAGTCGAGAGACATGGTTTTGAAGTCTGTCTCTGGCTCACTTAGTGTGAAAATGTAGGTGAGTTTCATCATGCCTTTGGGTATCAGTTTCCTTGGCTGTGGAATGAATGACTTTCATGCTTCAACTCTGGAGTCACATAAGGCAACTTTTGAAGGACAGTCAATAGATTAGCACTTCTCTATTGTAGTAATGCAAACATTTTTAAGGGCATCCCATTTGCAAAAAAAAGTATCTCAGCCATGCACATGCAGTATGAAGAATTGCCCATTCGAATTAGATATTTTCATTTTTAGAATGACAATGTATAATTATCTTTCTTGAAAAAAAAAATGGACTTGTAAAATGTTCTGTGTACTCTTTACTCTTTGTTTTTTTCTAGCTGAAACTCACTGTTACCTTCTTCCCTTCCACAATAGGCAGAATAATGGCCATCCTAAAACACCCATGTACTAGTCTCTGAAACTTGTGAATATGCCATGTTACATGGCAAGAGGGGAACTAAGGCTGCAGATGGAATTAAGATTGCTAAGTCAGATAACTTTGAGATGGGGGAGATTATTTGAGATGGGTACTTATAAGTAAATGAAGGAGGCAGGGGAGTCAGTGTCAGAGTGATGTGAGGTGGGACAGACTTGACTGGTCACTTTGGCTTAGAAGGTGGAGAAAAGGGCCACAAACCACAAAATGCAGACAGCCTCTAGAAGTGGGAAGAGATAAGTAATGATTCCCTTCTAGAGGCTCCAGAAGAAACTCAGCCATACTGACTCCTTCATTTTAGCCCAGTGAGGCCAATTTCAGATTTTTCATATCCAGCACAGTAAGATGTCTGGCTTACTGTTTTAAGCCACTGAATTTGTGATAATTTGTTATACTAGCAGTAGGGAACATTATACACTTTTCCGCATTACTATGACAGATAAACAAAACAGCAAAGTTAAGTAGAATTTGGCACAAGTGGGATCACATAAGCCAGAAAAAAACATAATGGCTGCATTTCAGCAGGCTAGATAATTTAATATTAGAATATATGTTTTTCTACATCAAGATGAAAAGGGACATCAGCGATCACTTCTAGAGAATCAATAGGATCGTTCTTCCTCAAAGAGAGACTATTTTGTGAAGAAAATGCATTATAAGGCAAGGGTTTCAGGAGAGCAAGGATGCCCTTCCTTTTCTTTTTTTTGAGGCAGGGTCTCACTCTGTCACCCAGACTGGAGTTGACTGGTGCGATCTCAGTACACTGCAACCTCCGCCTCCGCCTCTGGGGTTCAAGCAATTCTCATGCCTCAGCCTCCGGAGTAGCTGGGATTACAGGTATGTGCTACCACGGCTGTCTAATTTTTGTATTTTTAATAGAGATGGGGTTTTTCCATGTTGGCCACACTAGTCTTGAACTGCTGGCCTCAAGTAATCTGCCCACCTTGGCCTCCCAAATTACTGGGATTACAGGAATGAGCCACCATGCCTGGCGGATGCTTTTCCTGTGTTAGAAAACAGGTGAGTTAGGCATACATGAACTGCCCCAAAGGACTTGTCTGGCTCTTCCCTGGTAGAAGAGGAGAGCCAAAAATGAGATAATAAGAACTTAGATTAATGAAATAAAAATGTAGAACTGGTCTCTTTTTGGCATGGGTCATGGTGGGAGTGATTTCAAGCTGAGTCATGTGCCACAGAAGGACAACAAATGAAGACTTGGAGTCACAGTGTTTTCATTTTCTGGTCTTTCCAACTCATCATGTATGCTGTTATATCCCTGCTCTTTGCATTGGGTAGTCCCCCCACCCTTTCTGCAATCTTGAGAAATAAATATTTCCTTACAAGTTTTCTTTTAGGCTGTTAAATATTTGTTTTGATAAGAATAATTGAAGCCATGGGAAACCCTTCATTACATTGCAGAGTGACTTAAATAGAGTACACATTCCATAAATATTTGTTGAATTGAACTATGTTTAATCACCATCTGTTTAAGGCAAATCAATGGAAAAATTATTCATTGGTGTCCAAGTCACTTCTTTTGTTTGTTTTTGAATGAGAGAGACTCAGGCTATAGCCTAGGGAAGAAATTATGTTCAGGAATAATATTATCTTGTAAGTCTCACCTTACAGAAAAGAAAATCTCTGAAAAGAGGGAGTTATTCAAATGAACTCAGCATTTCCAAATATTAAAACAAATGATAAGTTATTATACAGATTTGGGTTTATGGTCATTCTTTCCTTTTTATTTGGGTTGAAGATGTGGAATACAGGGTTTAGGTGTGTGATTATAGTTGCATTCTCGAGTTGTACACACCGTTGGTGAGAGTCAATTGTACACATCCCTTCCCAAATCCGTGTTCATGATGTTACATTGCTAACTTGAAATTGGTCATAGTGGCAGTATTTACACAAGGGAAATAAGTAAATGCTATAAATCAGGATATGCCCTCCCCACACCAAGATGGTTTTGCAACATTCATCAGCTCACAACTGGTAATAGACCATCCTAAAACAGACCATATGATGGGTGACAAGTAGACCAAGGCAGGTTGATTTTTTTGATGGAGGGATGAGGACAGCAAATCATTTTGATTCTATAAATGACTGTTTTTAAGGGTTCTTTTTTCTCCCTTAATCCTGGAATGTAGTCCTCATGCCTTATGTGTTACAAAAATTGCAGCCCCTCTAGCACGGCTAGGGCCTTGAACTCTACCTCTGTCTCTCCAGCACGAGGAGGCTGCTTAGCTGGTGCTGAGCTTTTAAACCTCCCAGATCCTGTTTTCTTCTGGACTTTCTGTAGCACAATCCTGTTCACATAAAATTTTGTGTCAGCTGACTACAAAAGAGGAATTTGTTTGCAGATTTTGAGGTTCTTTTATCTGTGGTCCCTGCTCCTTGAGTCTTTGCCCTTACATTTTAGTCTTTTTGGATGCCCATTCTTGGAGATCTGCTTTGTCAGCCCAGTGAGACCACTGCTTCTGGTTGGCCTCCATTTACTCTCCAGCTCTGTAAATTGGAAATGTTCTCAGAAAAAAAAGCCAAGGTGATTATAGAGTTTATTTCCTGTGTTTCCTTTTGTTCAAGGAACATGCAGTCCCCTAAATACCACCTGCATTGACTGCTCTGTAATTCCTTCAACTAATTTTTAAATACATTGTTAAGCTTTCATAATTGCATTCAGCATGAGAGTTAGCCCAGTATCATCTATGTTGTCACAGCCAGAGCTAGAAATTGGAAGGAAAACTTTTAATTCTAAAAACATTGTCGAGTCTTCAACAAAACTAAATTTGAAATCCATTTAGTGTTTGATAATCATAGTTGAAGGCAGTTTTCACTCAGAAAAATTTCAGTTTTGGCCGTGAACAATAAAAAGCAGGAGTAAAACTTTACCACTGCTAAACCATGGAACTGCTGCATGGTATGATAAGTGAGGCATTTGGCTTCCATTCTGACAAAACGAACACCACCAACAATGGTTTTATATAATTTTCATGGGTCACAAAATATTCTTTGGACTTTTGGAAAACCAATTAGAAATTAAAAAACCGTTCTTAGCTCACGGTCCCTAGAAAAACAGGCCATGGGCCATGGTTTGCCAACTTGTGGTATATTACTAAAAAATTTAAACTTTGATTTTGCAACTCAGAAGCCAAGAATTGAGTCCTTTAGCTGAGTTCATCCTGTCTTTAGATACCAGACTTTTTAAGTTTCATTCCCTGTCTCTCAGTTATAAGCTCTGTGATCTTAAACAAGTTACTTCTCTGTGTTTTCCCTCACTGGTGAAATGGCGATAATAATATTACTTATAGCTTAGGGTTGTGATGATTAAATGATTTAATATGGATAAAGTAATGAATGTTGTTTCCTTGGCTACTTCAAGAAGTAAGTTCCAGGAAACCTAAGGGGAAATAGTAGAAGCTAGAAACAACTCATTAATTAATACTTCGTAAGTATACTAATGTACTTATTCTTTTCAATGTGGGCATTTATAGCTATTAATTTCCCTGTAAGCACTGTTTTAGTTGTAACTTTTAAGTTTTGGTATATTGTGTTTTTATTTCATTAAAAATATTTTCTAGTTTCTCTTGTGATTTCTTATTTAGTTCATCGGTAATTTAGGAGTGTGTATTTAATTTGCATATATTTGTGAATTTTCCAAGTTTCCTTCTGTTAGTGATTCTGTTTAATTTCATTTTAGTTAGAGAATATATTTTGTATAATTTCAGCCCTTTTAAGTTTAATTAGGCTTGTTTTATGACAAAGCATCTTGGCTAACCTGGACAATGTTCCATGTGGTCTTGAGACGAATGTGTATTCTGCTGTTGTTGGGTGGAGTGTTCTACAGATGTCTGTTAGGTCTAAGTGGTTTATAGTGTTAAAGTATTCAATAGCCTTATTGGTCTTCTGTTCAGTCGTTCTATCCATTATTGAAAGTAAGAGTGTCTGAAGAACTTGGAGTCTATTCAAACTTATAAATTATAAAAAAAAATGAAAGTAAGAATGTTGAAGTCTCCAACTATTACTTTTGAGTTGTCTATTTTTTTTAAAAAATTCCATCAGTTTTGCTGTATGCATTTTGGGTTTTGGCTGTAAGATGTATATGTATTTATAATTGTCACGCTTTTCTGATGGACTAACCATTTTATTATCATAAGATGTCTTTCTTTGTCTCTACTAACAATTTGTCTTAAAGTATATTTTATTTGCTATCAGTATAGCCAGTAACTAGCTCTCTCTTTGTTCTTGTTTGCATAGTATTGTATCGTTTACCACCCTCTTACTTTCAACATTTTTGTCTTTAGTCTAAAGTGTGATCTCATATAGTTGGATCATGTTTTTTCTTTTTTAATCCATTCTACCAGTCTCTACCTTTTGACTGGAATATGAAAATAGTTCTCTATGGCTACTATAACAAAGGACCACAAATTGGTGGCTTAAAGACACAGAAATGTTTTCTACCACTGTTCTGGATACCGGAAATCAGAAATCTAGGAGGGTCATGTTCCCTCTAGCTCTAGAGGAAAACCTGTTCTTTGTCTCTTCCGACTGGTGACTATCAGCATTTCTTGACTTGTGGCCATGTTATTCTAATCTCTAATTCACCTTCGTATGGAGTTTGCTGTTGCTTCCTTCTTCTCTGTCTTTCTTCCTTTTCTGTCACTTTTAGGCATACTTATCACTGGAGTTAGGGCTTACCTGGGTAATCCAGAATGATCTTTCCTCAAGATCCTTAATTACATTTGCAGAGACTTTTTTTTTGTTTTTTCAAATAAGACACTATCCCGCTCTGAGAATTAGGGCCTGGACATAACGTTTTTGGGAACCACTATTAAACCCACTGCAGTTTGTCCTCTGGCTCCCCAATATTTATTTAACATCTCTCATGCAAAATACATAGAGCTCTCCTTCCAACATCCCTCGAAGCTTCAACTCATTATAGCATCAGCCCCAAGTTCAAAGTCTCATCTAAATGTCATCCACTCAAAAGTTACAGACATCATCATCTAAATTATATTAATCATGTATGGGTGAGACTCTGGGTATGAACCATTCAGGGAAAAATTCTCTTGTTATTTCTTTTGCTATATTTTTTTGAGTTGTTTTCTTAGTGATTGTCCTGGGAATTAAAATTAGTATCTGAACTAAAAATTATCTAGTTTGCATTAATACTAACTTCAATAGTCCACAAAATTTTGCTCTAATATAACTTTATTTTTTCCCCATTTCTTTGTGTGATTATTATCAAATAGGTTACATGTTTATATACTGTAATCACCTAAATACAGTTTTATAATAATTGCTTTATTCAGTTGTCCTGTAAATCAGAAGAAAAATGTTATAAAATTATATTTATCCTGTCCTATATTTACCTATGTAATTACTTTTACTAGTGTTCTTTGTTTCAAGTTGGATTCCTGTGTCCTTTCATTTAACTTGAAGGTATCCCTTAGTGTTTCTTGCAGAGTGGGCCTGGCAGTGATGAATTCTCTCAGTTTTTGTTTATTTGAAAATATCTTAATTTCTCTTTTAATTTTGAAGGGTAGTTTTTCTGCATATAGAATTCTTGGCTGACTATCTTTTTCTTTCAGTGTGTTGATTTTGTCAACCAACTCTCTTGAGGCCTCTAGTTTCTGTTGAGAAATCAGCTGTTAATTTTATTGATAATCTATTGTATATTATGGGTCATTTTTCTCTTGCTGCTTTCAAAAATTTTTTCTTTGTCTTTAAGAGTTAAATTATGCTGTGTCTAGGTGTGTATATCCTTGAGTTTATTCTAGTTGGAGTTTACTTGGATTAATGTTTTTCAGTCATTATTTCTTCCCATTCTCTTTCTTCCCCTTTCTCTCTTGGCATTCCATCTGAGGCTTCTATTAGGCATATGTTGGTATGCTCGATCGCTTCCCAAAGATTTCTGAGACTCCATTTATTTTTCTTCATTATTCTTTCTGTTTCTCAGACTGGATAACCTCAACTAACATATCTTAAAATTTGCTGATTCTCTCTTCTGCCAGCTTAAATCTGCTGTTGAGTCCCTCTGATGGCTTTTTAAAAAAATTTCAGTTATTATACTTTTTAACTCCAGAATTTCTGTTTCTTTTATAATTTCTAATTCTTTATTGATATTTTCTGTTTTGTGAGACATTGCTGTCATTATGTGAGAATTGTTGTCATTCATTCTTTCCTTT
Organism: Sapajus apella; assembly: GCF_009761245.1. NCBI lineage: Eukaryota > Metazoa > Chordata > Mammalia > Primates > Cebidae > Sapajus > Sapajus apella. The sequence continues at coordinate 16,821,398 of NW_022436941.1, read as the reverse complement.
AACTTTTTGACTATATAGATCTTATTTTTTAGAGCAGTTTTAGGTTCATAACAAAATTTAACAGAAAGTACAGAGTTCCCATATACAACCTTCCCAACATACAGCCTCCTCCACCATCAACATCTCACATCAGAGTAGTTACATTTGTTATGACTAATGAACCAACATTGACACATAATTGTCACTCACAGTTTGGATTCACTCATAGTGTTGTATATTACACATGTTTTGACACTTGTATGATGATATGTACCCACTATTATAGTATCATACAGAATGAGTTCACTGCCATCAAAATCCTCTCTTCTGTGATTTATTCCTCTCACCTGCTAGAAAACTGGAAACCACAAATTTTTTCAGTATCTCCATAGGTTTGCCATTTCCAGAATGTCATAAAGTGTGAATCAAACAGATATAATTATTTTCAGATTAGCTTCTTTCACTTAGTTATATGCAATTAAGGTTCTGATATGGTTTGGCTGTGTCCTCACCCAACTCTCATCTTGAACTGTAGTTTCCATAATCCCCACGTGTTGTGGGAAGGACTCAGCTGGAGGTAATTGAATAATGGGGCTAGTTACCTCCACGCTGTTTTTGTGATAGCGGATGAGTTCTCATGAGATCTGATGGTTTTATAAGAGCTTTTTTCCCACTTCACTCTGCACTTCTCTTCATTGCTGCCATGTGAAGGACCTGTTTCCTTCCCCTTGCACCATGATTGTAAGTTTCTTGAGGCCTCCCCAGTCCTGCAGAACTGTGAATTAATTAAACCTCTTTTCCTTATAAATTACCCAGTCTCAGGTAGGTCTTTATTAGCAGTGTGGGGACAGACTAACTCAGATTCCTTCATGTCTCATTATGGCTTGACAGCTAACTTATTTTTAATGTTGTATAATATTTTATTGTCTATATATATCATAGTTTATTTAAACATCCACCTACTGAAGGACATCTTGGTTGCTTCTGAGTTTTGGCATTTATGAATAAAGCTGCTATAAATGTCTGGGTGCAGGTATTTATATAGACATAAGTTTTCAACTCATTTGGGTAAATATCAAGGAGTGCGATGGCTACATTTTACAGTAAGAATCTGTTTAGTTTGTAAGAACTGACAAACTGTCTTCCAAAGTGGTTGTACCATTTGCATTTCTGTCAGCAATGAATGAGGGTTTCTGCTGCTCCACATCCTTATCAGTACTTAGTGTTGTCAGTGTTTTGGATTTTCACCATTTTAATAGGTGTGTAGTGGTATCTCAGTGCTGCTTTGATTTGTAATTCCCTGATGAAGTATGATGTCAAGTCTTTTTGCATATGGTTGACATCAGTGTATCTTCTTTGGAGAGGTATCTGTTCAGCTATGTGGCATGTTTTTTCAATCTAGTTGTTCATTTTGTTGTTGTTGAGTTTTAAAAATACTTTTGTATCTTTAGTTCAGTAGTCCTTTATCAGATATGACTTTTGCAAAAATTTTGTCTCAGTTTATGGCTTGTCTTCTCATTCTCTGGTTTTATTTTTTAAAATTTTATTTTGTATATTTAAGGTACACAACATAATGCTATAAGATACATATAGTAAATGGTTACTACAGTGGGACAGATTAACATATCTATCATTTCATATAGTTTCCAATTCTTCCCCCATGGCAAAAGCAGCCTTAATCTATTCAGTTCCCAAAAATCTTAAATACAATACACTACGATGAACTATAGTCCTTATGTTGTACATTAAGTGTTTTGAGTTATTCATCCTTCATATTTGGTACTTTGTATCCTATAATTGTTTACATACTGGGTTTCTTTAGTTTTCTGAGAATATTCATAATAGAAAATTTGTTTTTATAAGCTTGAACAAAGTTCTTAATTTCAAATTTGAAATTGTTTGTGACCAAATTAAGTGAAAATAGAAATATATCTAGATTTATTCTGACAAAATTTTGAATTTATATGACTTAAAAAAACCTCCTTCAAGCTTCCAGGCAGGAAAAAGAATTGGTCCTGTATTCCGAGGGGCTCATAGAAAGTAAACCTCAATATTCCCTGCAATGCAGAATGCTGGAAGATAAGAAAGCATCTAACCATAGAGATTTGAGGGAGAAAGCCTATGCTTCAGTATTCTGTTCCTACTGAAGGTGTTATTCATATGCATAAACAATAGAAAGACATTCTCAAATATGCAAAGACTTGGGTAATTTACTATTTACCCATCCTTGAAAAATGTACTTGAGCGTCTTACTCCTCAAAGGTAATGCATCAGCATCACCTGGGAGCTTGTTAGCGATGCAGAATTTCAAGCCCCACCCCAAGATCTCCAGGTGATTCATATGCACATTAAAGTTTGGGAAGCACAGTCCTTCCTAATTAAACATAAAAAGTAAAAAGTGAAAAATGGAGAAGTCTATTAATAAAAAAGTATCCATTGATACCAGTTACACATATAAAGCTGTCCAAATAATCTTAAAAAAATTCTTGAAAAATATGATATATAATATAATAATGTAATGAAACAAAACTCTGTATTTAACCTGCATTAGGCCTTTTTTGTGTGTGTTGCTATAAACAAATACATGAGGCTATGTAATTTATAAAGAAAAGAGTTCTGCAGTCTGTACAGAAAGTGTGGTGCTATCATCTGCTCAACTTCTGGTGAGGGCCTCAGGAAGTTTCTAGTCATGGCAGAAGGCAAAGAGGGAGCCAGAATGTCACATGGTGAGTGCAGGAGCAACAGACCAACGTAGGGGGTGCCATACACTGAACAACCAGATCTCACATGAACTGAGTGAGAACTCACTTATCATCAAGAGTCTGGTGCTCAACTGTATCTGAGGCACCCACTGCCAATGATCCAAGCACCTCCTACCAGGCCCTACCTCCAACACCAGAAATCACATTTCAACATAAGGTTTGGAGGAGATGAACATCCAAACTATATAAAAATCCCTAGCTTTTATTGGCGTGTCTTCTCCACCTCACTAGGGAGATGAGTATAATGTAGAAAATAAAGATGGCACTAAATTTTTTGCCTTTACAAGAGTGATATCATTTCACAAAGGAAGTTGTGTGAGGTGCCTAAAGCAAGATGATACATGAATCAATTAGCTATGGAAATCAAAGCAAATAAATGAAGCCGGTATCTAAAAAAACTCAAAGATAGGGTTGAAGAAGGGTAAGCAATAATTTACTATTATTACTTTGTGTTTTTAATGGCAATGTCTGTTCTCTCTGGGAAAGGTCATACCTTGATTCTTTTTTTTTTTAAATGCAACAAAATGGGAATTACAAAGAAAATTAAACATAGAGAATGGCCAATGAATTGTGTCGGTTTTTTTCCCTATAGATTGCATGGCCAAGTATTAGAGGACGATTTCCTGTTCCTCCCACCCCTTCCTGAAAATAGATTCTCCATAGGTTCAAACAGTCTGTGGGCAGTGGCCAGTGGGGTCAATGGCAAAGAGGTTTTGCATGCAGGCAGCAACCAGCTGCCACCAACTACAGTGACAGCCAGTGAATGGTCTACTCTGGCAGTGGGAGCAGGAACAAGTGGAAAATAGGAAGAAAATGGCCTGATTTTAATACTAATTACTTTCTTCAGAGTAGGTAGTATGAGCCCATGTTCTCAAATTCTATTAGCCTTATTCAGGTACAAAGAAACAAATTTCATCTAATCTTATTTCATTTTTTCTTTATTTATATATCAATAATGTTGTTATAAGTATTTTACATTTGTGGGAAACTATAGAGGCCAACATTGTGGGGATCTACATATCTACCAATTAGATCTATTAAATGTTAAGATTTTACCATATTCACTTCAGATATTTAAAAAAATCCCTCAAACCATTACAGTAAGAGTTTAGGATTTCTGTGTTAAATAAAGTTTATGAGAGCCTATTGTTTTGGACTAGCCATCTGTACTAGGCCCCAGCAGTCTATTGACAAACCATAGTGAAGTCACTTACGCTTTGTGCCACATAATCAAACGGAACTTTGAAACAGGCCAGACAGCTGGAGATTCCATTCAACCTGCATCAGCCCCAAGTTCAAAGTCTTATTAAATCCTTAAAGCCAATTAAATCCTTAAACGAAATTTGTTGTAATTTTGTCTTTTGACAGTTGAATACTCCTCCCCAGCCCTATTCACCTGTCCCCCATACAGAAATAACCACTATCATGGATTTGAATTTGATGCCTTTTATTTTAATGGTTTTTAAAAGTACTTCTGGTATAAATCTATACTCCTCAATTGGTGTATTTTTGCGGATTTTGAAACTGTAAATGTACTGTATGTGTCTTTCTACAACTCACATTTTTCCTACAACATTATGTTTCTAAGGACTTTCCATGTTAATGTGACCCCAATTTATTCATTTTAACAGCCAGAGTTTTCCATTGTTGAATATTCTGTGATATATCTTTTTCCTTGTTAATAAGCATTTAATTTGTTTCCCATTTTTTGCTCTTGCATAGTGCTGCAAGGAGTATTTTCATGCAGGTCTTCTTGTGTATGCATGCAAGTTTCTCCAGGGGAATAGAGTGCAAGTTCAACATCTTTAAGTTTGATGGATGTAACCTAATCACTCTGTAAGATATCTGTACCAATGTTCTCTTTCCCAGGTGGTATATGAGAAGTCCTATTACTCTGTATCTTCATCAACACTTGGTATTGTCTGACTTTAAGGTATTTGCAAATTTAATGGGTGTAAAATTGTGTCTCATTGCTGTTTTAATTTGCACTTTCATTATAAATTTAGGAGCTGAATATTTTTTTTATAAGTTGATCTACTACCCAGATTTTCTCTTCTATGAATTCTCATGTTGTTTGCCCATTTAAGGAATTGATCCTTTTTTCTTTGTTTCCCATTCATTTCTGGGAATACATTATGCTTCCTGAATACAAATTCTTTCCTGGCTGTGTGCCTTCTCCAAATCTGTGGTTTGGTTGTTGTTTGCAGAAGCTATTAACTATTTTATAGTCAAATATAACAATATGGATTTTGGTTTGTGTCTTGTTTAAAAAATTCTTTCCTGCATTAAGTTCTTAGAGATTTTTTTTTGAATTTTATTATGAACATGTCTACTAGTTATTGATTTTTGTGTCTAGTGTGAAGTAAGAATCTACTTTTATTGTATTCCAAATGGATGAACAGCTAACACTAATTGCTGACTGGTTCACCATTTTCTCTGTCTGTAATGTTACTCTGTCCTAAACCCAGTATGATTTTGCTAGAATGTAAGAGCTATGATGAAAGGAGTCACGTCTATTTTGCTCACTCACGTAGGCCAAGCATCTAGGACAGTGCCTGACACATAGTAGCTATTTAAATTTATTGATGAATTAATGAAAATGTGAATGGTGTTTCTGGTGTACACCAGAATATAAGGGAGCATGATTTCTAAACAAACGGACTTTAATCAAGACACGTTAACAGTGTTCAGTGTTATTCTTTCTTTTTTCTGAGAGACAGCCCCTGCCTCTGAAAGGTCATAGGTACCTTAGAATGTCTTGTATAAGAACAATAGTCACATGAATCTGTCTGTTCTAGCAAAAAGGGAAAATTGTTTCAGGTAAGTAATAGATAATCACAAAATCCATTTCATTGAGGGTTCCCAACCCCCAAGCCACAGACTGCTACCAGTCTGCAGCCTGTTAGGAACTGAGCAGCACAGCACAAGGTGAGTGGTGGATGACAAAAGCATCACCGCCTGGGCTCTGCCTCCTGTCAGATCAGCAGCGGCATTACATTCTCAAAGGAGTACAAATCCTATTGTGAACTGTGCATGTGAGGGATCTAGGTTGCATGCTCCTTATGAGAATCTACTGTCTGATGATTTGAGATGGAAAAGTTCCATTCTGAAACAATCCTCCTCCTTCCTCTGTCTGTGGGAAAAAAATGTCTTCCATGAAATCTATCCCTCATGCCAAAAAGGTTGGGGAATGCTGCATTACAATATTTATTAATAATAAATATTATGTGGTAATGTCCAGTTCTGAAAGGGAGAAAATAGGGATGAAATATCATTGGTTGAACATGTTAAGTGACTTTTACCTCCACCTCCTATTTCTGTGGAATATAGTGACAGAGGTTGTCTTGAAAGGAGGGGATTGGCAGATGGGGAGGGAACTGTAGGGTGAGGAGTATGCTGCATGGCAGCAGTCATAATCCTTTATGAAATTGTCTATAAACACTGTCCTTTAGGACTTAATTCAGTTCTAAAATCAAAGGGTTTTTGAGTTCACACTCCATCACTTAGAACTTGCTAAGGGCTTCTTTGAGTGGTATAAAATCATAGGGAGGAAAAAAAGCAGGGATGGGTTTATATAATGCAGTTCATTGAGGAGAACCCATAAAGAAAGTTTTGGCATAAATGCTTTAAGCAGAAATACTCCAGTAGGAAAGTCTTGCTTTAATTTCCATCCAATGAGATCATTGCCATTTCCATCTAATGAGATCGCTGCCATGATGCCTGAGAAATCAGCATCTTATGAGGAGCTGGAGCGGAATCTTAACAGCATACTAGTTTAAATGGTACATTTCCTCCAGGTACACATGGATATACATCACTTCATGTACATTGTGGCATAAAAGGAGGCACCTTGCTGTGCAGGCCAAGTTGCCACTGCAGCCACTGATACACCTGTTAGAGGGGCCACCCAGCGGGGAGAGGATGGACTGGTCATGAAGAGCTCTGGGCTCCTATCTTGTTCCAAGACAATGTAACTATGATACAAATAATGTTCACAGATTTTAAGTCAACAGTGAGTAATTTGCCCCACTCATTGCAGCAAATGATGTCATTTGATCCCCTCAGCAATCTTCTGACGCAGGAACCTTCCCTTATTACATGCTATGATGAAGTGTGAGCTCCTCTGTACTTGAGAATTGCTTAACTCTTCATATCCCTCCAGTATCCTCTGGAGGAAGAGTCAGGTTTCCCTCCTTCCTTCTTCTTTAACTCCTCAGACGAACCTTTTAAATATTTTTATTATGAGTTTTGTAAAGTAAAGGTTTGTGTTTTATCTTTTCTCTGTTAACAAACTGAGAGGTCATTGAAAGTAATGATTTGGTATTATTCACCTTTCTATCCATGGGCCTAGGTCAGTGCCTGAAGCCAAAAGAGAGCAAACATTATGAAATGAAATGAAGAGGAAACTTGCTTTAGTCTCCTGAATCTTTCAGGTTGGGCCACATCAACTTTTGTGTGACCGACAGTAGCAGTCTATGATTAATCAGCTTCCTTTCATTCTAATTTGTACGGGTGGTTTTTCATTTTTGTTTTTATCTGATTCAACCGTTTGAATATTTATAGAAATTGGTAGAGTAGGCATAAATGTCAGTTCTAAAGAGTGACAATTTATTTAAGGCTTCTAGCTCTAGTCTGGTCTGAGTCACTGGCTAAAAATGTCAGGACAATTTATAACATTAAAATAAATGTTAAGTTCCAAGTGATGATATCAAATGGCATGATGAAAATTGAAAATTTATTAATACGTCAGAACTTGTCACTAGAGCTAAAATCCATCTAAACAATTTGAATTTGTTGGTCGGTCTCTCTTAGTGCATTTATCTTAGATAAATTCTCTAAATACAAACTTCCCAGGGATGAACCTTTTTGTGATGCTAGCTATCAGAACTGGTAGCATTTGAGATCCCTACTCAGTAACATTTTACTGAGTCATTCACTGTGATGGGTGAGAATGGTACCACTGAGTAATGATTTTTTTTTAGACAGGCAGCTAGATACTAGACATACATCAATGTGCAGGACACTCAAAAGGTACAGTAAATAGGAAGACATTTAATTCTCCTTTTTTTTTGCTGATGTGATATTTTTGTTGATGGATTATATTTCTGGGAGAAAGGAGGTTTCTAGATAAGTAGTACATTCTTTCAAATTGATAAATATGAAACGTGTTAAGAGTTCCTAGGGACTTGACTGAATAATCAGTTCTAGGAGATTTGTCTGTCTCTAAGACCCAAATTTGCTTCCCTGGAAGAGTGTATTGGTCCTTGGAGCCTACAGGAAGCAAATGTTGACAGCAGCACTTAAATCAGCATGTCGTTCTTTACTGCAGGCATTTTCGCCTTGTAGAGACATCATGGTCATGCTGTTGTACATTTTTTTTCCTCATTGTAGATTACATTTTCCAGGTGAATAGAACTTGAAGCCCTCAAATGATATAGCATCCCTGTGAGAAATTATGTAGCTAGTGTATAGACCGATTCCCAAACAATTACCAAATAAAGCAGCCTTCAGAGCCTGCCGTTACACTACTGTTGTACTCAGTCAGGTATGGCCATCTGTATCATTTCCTAGGTAGGAAGCACACCATTTTTTAGTGTCATGCTGTGGTCCCTTGTGTCAGATAGACTTTGGGTGCAGGGCCTGAAAAAGCCTTTTTTGCTACTGTGGCAATAGCTTATCGTTCATATGCCAAACTGCTTTTAATGAGGGGATGTGAGTGGTTAACACATGCTCTCTTCCCTTTCAGTATTTATGAAGTCAAGAACGTTGTAGAGGTTTGGTTTTCTGTGTGCTCATGGGAATACATATTTTGGTAAGTGCTGACACCTTTTTTTCCCAGAGGAATCAGTTGTCTCCTTTTTGCTTACTTTGCTACACTTTCATTTTTAATACTCTGGTCATTCTTTCAAATGCCTCAGGGAACTAAGTTGCCGGTTCAGTGGAAATGGGGAGAGGAAGAAATTTGTAGAAATGTTTCATAGGTTGTATTATTTATGAATTTATTAGTGATATTTATTATATTCCCAATAGATGGAGAGTTTCAATATTTAAAAAAATATCATTTTGATAGTTTACTCTAAGCAGCAAGCCTAAATCAGGATTTCATAAAAAAGGAACAGTTGAAAAAAATATATCTGAAATAGAACATTAAGAAGCCTAGCACAAATTCACTGATATGATGGATATGTTTATTTCTGCATAAAACATAAAGTAAAAATCACAGAAGCTTAGCTCATTTGATCAAAATCATATTTGTTTAATAGCAATTTATTCTCTTTCAACCTCTGCCAACAATTTACCCAGTGAGATATTTAGTTAGAATAGGTAAATGTTAATTCACTCTCAAGAACTTAAGTCATCACTAAGCGAATAATTTTGTTCATCTCTTTGGTAATTCAGGGTCCTAGTTCATGGCTTTAGTAATCTGGGATGCTACAAGATATTCCCAGCATGACAGACATTGCTAGTGCCCTTGCTATACAGAAAATAGGCCATGGTGTGAAAAGATACAGCCATACAAAAGGAAAACAATAGGAAAAAGTAGCCGCCTCTGAACAACCTTATGTGCCATATCATTGTGTTATGTGCATTATTGTGTAGACAATTCATTTGACCATTTTATAGATGATGGAATGAGGTTCAAAAAAGGTAAATAATTGGCTGAAGAATGGGAAGAGAAAAAGCAAAACCTTGATGCTCTCTTGATGCCAAAGCCCTCGCTCATTCTTTGTTACACCATGTTGTCAGAGCCAATCCTGATAATGCAGAGGTAGAGTTCAATTGAAGAAGCACATTATTTTGCATTTACAATTAGTTTTTGGTGAAATAAAAGAAGAAGCCCCATATTCCTCAGCATTTAAGTTAAGCAGCTGTAAGGAGGGAGAAGGAAGAAATTTTTAGGAACATTTTCTGGGCTATATTATTTATAAATTTATTTGTTGAACTTATTATTTTCCCAGTTGCTGAAGAGCTTCAATATCTCAGTTGTTATTTTGAATTTTCTAGGGAAAAGAAAAAAAAATTTAAAACAACTCTCAATCCTAAACTAGGATTAAGACACATGAATATTCTCCTATAAGACAGAATTTATCCAAAGCATGATCTTTTCAAGCATTGTATTGAGGATAAAACTGTGGCTTACAACAGTGTGAACTAAATCTGGCACTTATTTCTGGTATAACTCTTCTGTCTTTTCAGTCTGATTATACACTGACCCTTATGAAAATGAATCAGCATTTCTCTGAGCTGACATTGATTTTAAGGAGTTCCAAGTAAAATTGGGCCTTGGCTATTCAATGGCATGTTAGATGATATCATTTCTCCTTATGCGTTTATGATTGTGTTAATTTATCATCTGCACTATCATTGATGTGCAGGAAAGTAAGCATAAAATGCACAAGAAAATTTTGGTTGAGAAATAGTAAGGGTTGATGGATAACAAATAAATGGTAAACATTGAATGACTTTATTTAAAAGAAAAAAGAACTTGAAGCATGTCTACTTCAGCACAAACCAGAGAATTATGACTATTTTTTCCTTCTAGGTGTCTGTGCTGATCTTAACATATTTGCAGTTGCATCACATTCATTTTTAATTAGAGCATTAAATAAAGATAATTAGTTTTAACTGGAAGTTAAAATGAGGTTTCAAAATTTATAACTTTCAGATGCCAGGCTCAAAAAAATCTCCCCGTTAACTTTTTAAAATATATTCTTCTTCACCATCCTCCAGTAGAAAGTTTAGAATCTAAACAGTTTTGCAGCTTGCAGATAAGAATGTTAGATTCTAAATCTGAATGCAAACATGGGAACAATGACATTTTAAGTGCAATTGATCTCCAAATTTAATGTGTTGTCATCAGGAAATATAATAATAAAACTGAATTAGATCAAGTATCTCTGCATTCAGAGATTTAAACTTATGTTAAGGTTTACTCTATTCACTTTAGGCTGTACACAAACATAAGTCAACTTTCAAGAACTATGTTGTAATGTAATCCAAGATAAGTAGAAACTGCAGGTCATTTACAAAGAGAAACATAAATGTAGACCTCAATGAGCTTGGTTCTTGGGAAATAATTTGGTAAATTTGTCTTCTCCAAGTCTTCACAGTCATGCCCATCGGCATCTAGCCATCCACTTTCCTGGGAATTCCAGGATCTGAAAGAACATGTTGAACCATCTCCAGAGTTAGGAGTTAGAAGAAGAAAGATAAAACCATTGTATAAGGAGGAGGGAATAAGATGGTGGAATAGGAATGTACACTGTTCATACCCTCAGCAGGAACGTCAACTTTTAACAACTGTCTACACACAGAAAAGCACTGTCTCAAGAACCAAACATCAGGTGAACAATCACAGTTTCCTGTTTTAACTTCATATCATGGAAAGAGGCATTGAGGAGGGTGAGAGAGAGAAGAGACAGTCTCAGATTGCCAACATCATCCCTTCCCCATCCCCCAGCAATGGTCATGCAGCAGGGAAGGTCTGTGATTTATGGGAGGGAGAGTGCAGCAACCAGGGAACTTTACATTGAACTCATTGCTGCTCTGTCATAGCGGAGATTAAAGATGTGCTGGGCTCAGCCAGTGTCTGTGCATTAAGGGAGCATTTGGACCTGACCTAACCAGAAGGGAATTGCCCATCCCATCAGTTGAAACTTGAGCTTCCTGGCAAGCCCTGCCATTGCAACCCAAAGTGCTCTGGGGTCCTAGATAATCTTGAAAAGCAGTCTAGGACACAAGGACTGCAATTCCTAGACAATTGTTAGTGCTGAGCTGGGCAAGAGGACTAGAATTGCATGTGACTGAGGTTGACACCAGTTGGGCAGCTAAAGGAGAGCTTGTACTTTCCTTCCCACAACTCCAGGCAGCGCAGCTCACAGGAACAAAAGTATCTTTTTCTTTCTGCTTAACAAGAGGGGAGCAAAGAGTAAAGAGGACTTTGTCTTGCATCTTGGTCACAATAGGATAGGTCACAGGGCAGAGTTGTGGGGTTCCCATTCCAGGCCCTCACTCCTGGATAACATTTCTAGACACACCCTGGGCCAAAAGGGGGCCTGTTGGTTTGAAGGGAAGGGCCCCATCCTAGCAGAATTCATCGCCTGCTGAATAAAGGACCCTTGGGCCATGAATAGCCAACAACAATGCCCAGGTAGTATGTGGTAGACTCGGTTCTGACATGTACCGACTGCAGTAACTCAGCACATTCTCAGCTGTGGTGGCTACAGTGAAAGACTCCTGTTAGAGAAAAGCAGAGGGAAAAGTCAAGGGAAATTTATTGCACCTTAGATACCAGTTTGGCTATAGTAGGATAGAACAACAAGCAGGCTCTTGGGAGCCCTGAGTCCAGGCTGAGGCTCTTGAACAGTATTCTGGATGCCTTCTCTGGGCCAGAGAGGACCCTACTGCCCTGAAATATGAATCACAGGCCTGGTAGCATTCACCACAAACTGATTGAAGTGCCCTTGGGCTTTAAGTGAATGTTGGTGTGGCCTAGAACTCCCCTAATGGAGTCCTTCTAGGCTGGTGGTTGTGGAATGGGAATGAAGTGTGGGAAAGACTTCATATTGTTATTTGAGTGCTAGTATAGCCACAGTAGAATAGAACATCAAGCAAATTTCTCAGGTTTTTCATTCCAATCCCTGGCTCCCAGACAGCATCTCTGGACCTGGCTGGGGTTTGGAACACACCACCCTGAAGGAAAGGATACAAACATAGCTGGCTTCACGACCTGATATTATAGAGCTCTAAGACCTTGAGTGAATATAGATGGTAGCCAGGTAGTTGTTACACTGGGCCTTGGGCAAGATCCAGTGCTGTGCTAACTTCAGATCTGACCCAGCAGTGGCCACACGGGTGTTTGCATTACCATACTCTCATCCAAGACCACCAAGGTGGTACCTCCTCTATGAGTCTGCAAAAACCACAGTGATACTGTTCTTGAGATGCAATTCTTTTGAATACCTAGAAAGCCTTGAAAAAAAAAAAAAGAAAGAAAGAAGGAAAGAAAAAAAACCAGCCGCAAACAGCCTAGACTATGAAGACTACAATAAATACCTAACTCTTCAATGCCCAGACACTGATGAACATCTACAAACATAAAGATTATCCAGGAAAACATGACCTCACCAAATGAACTAAATAAGGCACCAGGGCTCAATTCTGAAGAAATACAGATATGTGCCTTTTTAGACGGATAATTCAAAATAGCTATTTTGAGGAAACAAAAGATAACAAAGTGAAGGAATTCAGAATTCTCGCAGCTAAGTGTAACAAAGAGATTGGAATAATTGAAAAGAATCAAGCAGAAATTCTAGAATTGAAAAATGCAGTTAACATACTGAAGAATGCAATAAATCACTCAAAAGCAGAATTGATCAAGCAGAAGAAAGAATTAGTAAGCTTGAAGACACACCATTTGAAAATATACAGTCAGAAAAGACAGAATCAAAGAGAATAAAGCATACCTACAGGATCTAGAAAATAACCTCAAAAGGGCAAACTTAAGAGTGTTTGGCCTTAAATAGGAGGTTGAGCAAGAGATAGGGGTAGAAACTTTATTCCAAGGGATAATATCAGAGAACTTCCCAAACATAAAGACAGATATAAACAGTCATGTACAAGAAGGTTATCGAACACCAAGCAGATTTAACCCAAAGAAGTCCACCTCAAGTCATTTAGTAATCAGACGTCCAATGGTCAAGGATAAAGCAGAAAGAGAAAATAAACAAACAACATAAAATAGAGTTCCAGTACATCTGGAAGCAGACTTTTCAGTGGAAACCTTACAGGCCAGGAGATAGTGCATGACATATTTAAAGTGCTGAAGGAAAAAAAAAACTTTTACCCTAGAATAGTATACCTGGTGAAAATATCCTTCAAGCATGAAGCAGAAATAATGATCTTTCAAGACAAACAAAAGCTGAGGGAGTTCATGAACACCAGACCTGTCCTATGAGAAATGCTAAAGAGAGCTCTTCAATCTGAAAGAAAATGATGTTAATGTAACAGGAAGAATACAAAGGAACAAAACTCACTGGTAATAATAAACACATAGAAAAATAGAGAATATTGTAGCATTATAATTGTGATGTGTAAGGTACTCTTAAGTAGAAAGACTAAATGGTGAACCAATAGAAAATAATAACTAAAACTTTTCAAGACACAGACAATATGATAAGACATAAAAAGAAAAAAGCAAAAAGTTAAAAAGCAGGTGGACAAAGTTAAAGTGTACATTTTTTATTGTTTGTTTATGTAATCAGTGTTAAGTTGTCATCAGTTTAAAATAAAATAATATAAGCAAGCCTCATGGTAACCTCAAATTGAACAACATAGATACACAAAAATTAATAAGCAAGAAACTAAATCATACCAACAGAAAAAATCACCTCCACTGAAAGGAAGACAGGAAAAGAGGAAAGAAGGAAGGAAGAGAAGGTCATAAAACAACCAGAAAACAACAAAATGACAGAAATAAATCCCTACTTACCAATAATAATATTGAATGTAAATGGACTAAACTGTCTAATCAAAATATATAGAGTGGCTGAATGGATAAAAAGTAAGTCCCAATAATCTGTTGCCTAAAAGAAACACAATTCACCTATCAAAATACAAATACACTGAAAGTAAAATAGAAAAGATATTCCATGCCAACAGAAACCCAAAAAGAGCAAGAATAACTGTATTTATATTAGACAAAATAGATTTCAGAGAAAAACTGTAAGAAGAGATAAAGAAGGTCATTATATAATAATAAAGGGGTCAATCCAATGACAAGTTATAATGATTGTAAATATATATGCACCCAACACGGTAGCACACAGATATATAAAGGAAATACTAATATTACTAGAACTAAAGAAAGAGCTAGACCTCAAGACAACAATAGCTGGAGCCTTCAACACCCCACTTTCAGCATTGGAGCGATCTCCCAGACAGAAACTCAACCAAGAAACATCGAATTTAATTTTCGCTATGGAACAAATGGACCTAATAGTTACATACGTTACATTTTATCCAAAACCAGCAAAACGCATTCTTCTCTTCAGCACATGGCTCACTCTAAAGGATAGAGTATATGTTAGGTCACAGAACAAGTCTTAAAACCTTCAACTAATTGAAATAACATCAAGCATCTTCTCTGATTACAATGGAATAAAACTAGAAATCAACAAGAGGGATTTTGGAAACTATAAAAACACATGGAAATTAAACAAAAATGTTCCTGAATGACCAGTGAGTTAATGAAGAAATTAAGCAGGAAATAATGAATTTCTTGAAACAAATGATTAAGGAAACAACATACCAAAACCAATGAGACACGGCAAAAGCAGTACTAAGAGGGAAATTTATAAACATGTACATCAAAAAAGAAGAAAAACTTTAAATAAATAACCCAATGATGCATCTTAAAGAACTAGAAAAGAAAGAGCAAACTGAACCCAAAACTAGTAGAATAAATGATATCAGAGCAGAAATAAATACATTCAAATAAAAAAATACAAAAGATTAAAAAAAAGTTTGTTTTTTTTTTTAAAGATAAACAAAATTGACAAAATCCAGGCTGTGAAGATAAAACAGGGAATAGATCCAAATAAATAAAATCAGAAATAAAAAAAAATGATATATTACAACTGATACCACAGAAATTCAAAGAATCATTAAAGGCTACTGTGAGCAGTGATATGCCAATAATTTGGAAAATCTGGAGGAAATGGATAAATTCTTAGACACATACAGGCTACCAAGATTAAACCATAAAGAAATGAAAAAAAACAGGCCAGTATCAAGTAATGAGATTAAAGTTGCGATAAATATTTTCCCAGCACAGAAAAGCCTGGGACCAAATGAGGGCACTGTTGAATTCTACCAAACATTTAAAGAACTAACACCAATCCTAGTCAAACTATTAAAATTGAGAAGGAGGGAATATTTTCAAACTCATGCTACAAGGCCAATATTATGCTGATAACAAAACCCAAAACACATCAGGAAAAGATGACTACAGGCCAATATCCCTGATGAAAACTGATGCAGAAATCCTCAATGAAATACTTGCAAACTGAATTCTACATTACATTAAAAAGATCATTCATCATGACCAAGTAGGATTTATTCCAGGCTTATAAGAATGGTTTAACATATGAAAATGAATCAATGTGCTATATTATATCTACTGAATAAAGGACAAAAACCAGATAATCATTTCAATTGATGCTAAAAAAACGTTTGATAAAATTCAACATCATTTCATGATAAAAACTCTCAAAAATTAGATATGGAAGGAACATACCTCAGCATAATAAATCTGTATATGACAGACTCACAGCTAATATTATACAGAATGAGGAAAAAGTGAAAGCATTTCCTTTACAGTCTGGAACATGACAAGGATGCCCACTTTCACCACTGTTATTCATCATAGTACTGGTAGTCCTAGCAATCAAACAGAAGAAAACAAAACAAAAAATACATCCAAATTGAAAAGGAAGAAGTCAAATTATCCTTGTTATAGTTGTTATGATCTTTGGAAAAACCTAAAGACTCTGCCAAATAACTACTACAAGTAATAAGCTCAGTAAAACTAATAAATTGCAGGATGGAAGATCAGCACACAAAAATCAGTAGCATTTCTATATGCCATCAGTGAAGAATCTGAAAATGTAATTAAAAATGTAATTTCGTTTACAATAGCCACACATAAAATTAAATACCTAGAAATTAACCTAAGAAGCAAAAGATCTCTACAATGAAAACTACAAAAACACTGATGAAAGAAATTGAAGAGAATACAAATACAGGGAAACGTATTTCATGTTCATGAATAGGAAGAAGCAATATTGCTAAAATCTTCATACTACCCAAAGTAATCTACAGATTCAATGCAATCCCTATAAAAATACCACTGACATTCTTCACAAAACGGAAAAAGAAAATCCTGAAATTTATATGGAACCACAAAAGACCCAGAATAAGCAAAGCTATCCTGAGCAAAAAGAACAAAACTGAAGAATCACATTTCCTGACTTCAAATTGTACTATATAGAGCTATATTAACCGAAACAGCATGGTAGTGGCATAAAAATCAGACACAGACCAACGGAACAGAATAGAGAACTCAGAAACAAATCCATACACCTACAGTGAACTTACTTTCAACAAAGTTGCCAAGAACCTCTATTGGAGAAAGGACAGTCTCTTCAATAAATTGGGCTAGGAAAATTGGATATCCATATGCAGAAGAGTGAAACTTGACCCCTATCTTTTACCAAATAAAAACATCAAATCAAGATGAATTAAAGACTTAATTCTAAGACTTCAAACTGTGAAGCCACTGTAATAAAGCTTTGGAAAAACTCTCCAGAACATTTGTCTGGGCAAAATTTCTTGAGTATTATCTCACGAACACAAGTAACCAAAGCAAAAATGGACAAATTGAATCACATCAGGTTAAAAGTCTTCTGCACAGCAGAGGAAACAACAAAATGAAGAGACATCCCAGAGACTGGGAGAAAATATTTACAAATAACCCATATGACAAGGGACTAACAATCAGAATATATAAGGAGCTCAAACAACTCTATAGGAATAAATATAATAATTCAATTAAAAATGGGCAAAAGGTGTGAATAGACATGTCTCAAAAGAAGACATACAAATGAAAAAGAGGCATATAAAAAGGGGCACAATATCATTGATCATTATAGAAATGCAAATCAAAACTGCAATAGATATCATCCCACCCCAGAGATGATAAAAGCCCAGTTAAAATGGCTTTTATCCAAAAGGAAGGAAATAACAAATGCTGATGAAGATGTGGAGAAAAGGGAAATCTTATACACTGCTGGTGGCAATTTAAATTATTATAACCACTATAGAGAACAATTTGGAAGTTTCTCAAGAAACTAAAAATAGAGCTACCATGTAAACCAGTAATCTGACTGCTGGGTATATACGCAAAAGAAGGGAAATCAATATATCAAAGAGCTATCTGAACTCCCATGTTTGTTGTATACTGTTCAAGATAGCCAAGATATGGAAGAAACCTAAGTGTCTATCAGTAGATGACTGGATAAAAAAAATGTGGTACTTATATATAATGGAATACTACTCAGCCATAAAAAGAATGAGATCCTGTCATTTGCAATAACATGGATTGAACTAAAGGTCATTAAATTAGGTAAAATAGACAAGGCACAGAAAAACAAATATCACATGTTCTCACCTGTTTGTGGGATCTAAAAATTAAAACAATTGAACTCATGGACACAGAGAGTAAAATTGTTACTAGAGGCTGAGAAGTGTAGTGCAGGGTTAGAGAGGAGATGGGGATTGCTAATGGGTAAAAAAGAATAAAAAGAATGAATGAATAAGACCTACTATTTGATAGCACAACAGCGTGACTATAATCAAAATAATTTTAATTGTACATTTTAAAATAACTTAAAGAGTGTAATTAGATTGTAACACAAAGGATAAAATGCTTGAGGGGATGGATACCCCATTTTCTATGATGTGATTTTTTCACATTGCATGCCTGTATCAAAATATCTCATGTACCCCATAAATATATACACCTACTATGTATTCCCCCAAATTAAAAATAAATAGAAAGAATGAATATTAATTAGTATTTGATAGCACAACAGGGTGACTATAGCCAAAATAATTTAATTGTAATTTTCTAAAAAACTAAAAGAGAATAATTGTAATGATTGTAATACAAAGGATAAATGCTTGAAGGGATAGATACCCCCTTTTCCATGATGTAATTATTACACATTGCATGCCTGTATCAAAATATTTTATATACCTCATGAATATATACATGTACTATATACACACAAAAATTAAAAGTAAAAAAAAATTTTTTAATTGTTCTATACGATATGGTTTGTCTGTGTCCCCACCCAAATCTCAACTTGAATTATGTCTCCCAGAATTCTCATGTGTTGTGGGAGGGACGCAGGGGGAGGTAATTGAATCATGGGGCTGGTCTTTTCCCAGCTCTTCTTGTGATAGCGAATGGGTCTCATGAGATCTGATAGGTATATCAGGGATTTCCACTTTTGCTTCTTCCTCATTCTTTCTTGCTGCCACCATGTAAGAAGTGCCTTTTGCCTCCTCCTGTGATTTTGAGGCCTCCCCAGCCATGTGGAACTGTAAGTCCAATTAAACCTCTCTTTCTTCCTAGTCTCAGGTATGTCTTTGTCAGCAGCATGAAAACAGACTAATACAGTAAATTGGTACCAGTAGAGTGGGGTGTTGCTGAAAAGATACCCCAAAATGTGGAAACAACTTTGGAATTGGGTAAAATGCAAAGGTTGGAACAGTTTGTAGGGCACAGAAGAAGACAGGAAAATGTGAGAAAGTTTGAAACTACTTAGAGATTTGTTGAATGGCTTTGCTCAAAATATCCATAGCAATATGAACAATAAGATCCAGGGTGAGGTAATCTTATATGAAGATGAAGAACTGGAGCAAATGTGACTCTTGTTATGTTTTAGCAAAGAGACTGACAGCATTTTGCCCCTGCCCTAAAGATTTGTGGAACTCTGAATTTGAGAGAGATGATTTAGCGTATCTGGTGGAAGATGTTTCTAAGCAGCAAAGCATTCAAAAGGTGACTTGGGTGCTATTAAAAGCATCCTGTTTCAAAAGGGAAACAGAGCATAAGTTCAGAAAATTTGTAGCCTGACGATACAGTAGAAAAGAAAAACCCATTTTTTGAGGAGAAATTCAAGCCAGCTGCAGAAATTTGCATAAGTATCAAGGAGCCTAATGTTAATCCCCAAGACCATGGGGAAAATGTTTCCAGGCCATGTCAGACAGCTTCATGGCAGCTGCTCCCATCACAGGCCTGGAGGTCCAGGAAGAAAAAGTGTTTTGTGGGCTGGGCCCATAGGCCCCATGCTGTGTGCAGCGTAGGGACTTAGTGTCCTGTTTCCCAGCTATTCCAGCCATGGATGAAAGGGGCCAATGTAGAGCTCAGTCTTTGGCTTCAGAGTGGAAGCCCTGACCCTTGGTAGCTTCCATGTGGTGTTGAGCCTATAGGTGCATAGAAGTCAAGAATTGATGTTTGGGAACCTCCACCTAGATTTCAGAAGATTGTATGTAAATGCCTGGATGCCCAGGCAAAAGCTTACTGCAGGGACAGAGCCCTCATGGAGAACCTCTGCTAGGGTAGTGTGGAAGGGAAATGTGGAGTCAGAGTCCCCTCACGAAGTCCCTACTGGGACACTGCCTAGTGGAGCTGTGAGAAGAGAGCCACCTTCCTTCAGACCCCAGAATGGGATCTACTGACAGTTTTATCATGTGCCTGGGAAAGCTGGAGATACCCCACACCAGTGAAAGCAACTGGGAGGGAGGCTGTACCTAGCAAAGCCACAGGGGCAGGGCTGCCCAAGACCATGAGAAACCACCTCTTGTATCAATGTGACCTGGATGTGAGACCTGCAGTAAAAGGAGATTATTTTGGAGCTTTAAAATTTGACCTCCCCACTGGATTTTGGACTTGCATGGGCCCTGTTTGTTTTCACCAATTTCTCCCATTTGGCTGGCTGTATTGACCCAGTACCTGTACTCCCATCTGGGAAGTAACTAGCTTGCTTTTGGTTTTACAGGCTCATAGGCAGAAGGGACTTGCCTTGTCTCAGATGAGAATTTGGTCTATGGACTTTTGGGTTAATGCTGAAATGAGTTAAGACTTTGGGGAATTATTGGGAAGGCATGATTGGTTTTGAATTGTGAGGACATGAAATTTAGAGGGGCGAGGGGGCAGAATTATATGTTTGGTTGTGTCCCCATCCAAATCTCAACTTGGGAGGGATCCAGGTTGAGGTAATTGAATCATGGGGGCTGGTCTTTCCCAGGCTGTTCTTGTGACAATGAATAGATCTTCTGAGATCTGATAGGTTTATCAGGGGTAACTTTGCTTATTCCTCATTTTTTCTTGTCCCTGCTATGTAAGAAGTGCCTTTTACCTCCCTCCATGATTCTGAGGCCTCCCAGCCATGTCAAACTGTTAGTCCAATTAAACCTCTTTTTCTTCCCAGTTTTGGGTATGTCTTTGTTGGGAGTGTCAAAATGGACTAATACAGTATAAGACAATTTGCTAAAAATCTGTCATTAGTTATTGTTGCCTTTTTTGTCCTATTCAATACTTTCTGAAAAGTTTTACAGAAAATAGAGATTAATGACATACTTGATTGGCTGTTGTTGTGTAGTCATTTCTCTTAAAGCTTGGCATTAAGTTGTTATCCTGATACTGTTTTAGTGTTACCATAAGTAAAACTGGTGCATGAAAACTCCTATGGGAAAGAAACCTGCTGACTATCTAAGTATGGCCTTGTGATGGTTAATGTTAGTGTCAACTTGATTGAAGGATGCCTAGATAGCTGGTAAAGTATTGTTTCTGGGTATGTCTGTGAGGGTGTTGCCAGAGGAGACTGACATTTGAGTTGGTGGACTGGGAGAGGAAGACCCACCCTCAATGTGGGTGGGCACCATCCAATGGGCTGCCAGCACCACCAGAACAAAGCAGGTTGTAGAAGGTGGGATAAGCTGGCTCACTGAGTCTTCTGGCTTTCATCTTTCTGCTATGCTGGATGATCCCTTCCATTCCTCCTGCTCCTGGAGGTCAGGCTCCAGGCTCTTCAGCCTTTGGACTCTTGGATTTTCACCAGTAGTTTGCCGGGGACCCTCAGGCCTTTGGCCGCAGACTGAAGTCTGCACTGTTGGCTTTCCTGTTTTTGAGACTTTGGTCTTGGACTGAGCCACTATTGGCTTCCTTCTTCTTCAACTTGCAGATGGCCTATCATGTATGTGACTTTGCCTTGTGATTGTGTGATCCAATTCTCCCTAATAAACTCCTTTTCATATGTACATGTATCCTATTAGTTCTGTCCCTCTGGAGACACCCTAACTAAAACAGGTCCATAATTGTTTTTTATAACTTTGGCTGAGCCTAGTGCTTACTATAATTTCTAGCATGTATATAAAGAGACATACATGTAAAAGAAATCTCACAATAACAGATTTGTATGCAATATACAAATATTATAAGAAAGACCTGGCTGGGCACAGTGGCTTACTCCTATAATCCCAGCACTTTGGGAGGCCAAGGTGGGTGGATCACAAGGTCAGGATATCAAGACCATCCTGGCCAACATTATGGTGAAACCCTGTCTCTACTAAAAATACAAAAATTAGCTGAGTGTGGTGGCGGGCACCTGTAGTCCCAGCTACTCAAGAGGCTGAGGCATGAGAATTGCTTGAACCCAGGGGGCGGAGGTTGCAGTGAGCCGAGATCGTGCCATTGCACTCCAGCCTGGGCAACAGAGTGAGACTCCATCTCAAAAAAAAAGAAAGACCAACATTGCATCATATTTATAAGGTGGTCAGATACAACCTTAGATACAACAGTCGAGTACTATTGAACTATATTATTGGAAAGCCATAAGAAATAGGGCTATCAGTCTCAGCCTAAAGGAGTTTTTCCATCAGGTGGGTGAGACAGTATACACATAGATGTGAATCACTTGGACCTTATGGTACATCATGCAAACAAGTAGAGGCCCAGTGCCCTGTGCTAAGAAGGCTCATGATAAAGTGGTATTCAGCAGTATTTCAAGACGGAACACTTCCTGGAGTTAGTAAATCTTTTTGAAAAGTTTTATTTAAAAACCTTATAAAACTAATATATGCATGCAGGTTCTTTGGACATTCAAACAATTCAGAAGTACATATAGTACTGGATATAAGTTTTCCTTTATGTCCTTTCTCAAACTTACAATTCCATTCACTTATGCAAGACAACTTCTGTTAGCATTTCCTGTATAATATACTATATTCAGGTTATCTCTATCATTTATCTATCATTTTTTTTTCTATGTATCTGTCCATGAAGGAGATCAAACTGTATACATTATTCTGCAATTTTCTCTTTAACTTGTTAATATGTATTACAAATTTTCTCATGTTAGCATGCATATGTATATTATGTATATTTTTTTGAAAAATTTTATATAGCATTCATGTATCATAATTTAAACTTTCATTTTTTGATTGTTACATTTCACCTATCACAAACAGCATTGCAATGAAAATTCTTGCAGTTAATTTATTTATTTATTCACTTGATAGATTTTTATTGAGTAACTACAGCATGTCAGGCATTGCCTTAGTTGTGGTAAAAATGAATTAAAAAAACCACACACAACCAAACAACCAGTAAACCAACTATAACAAAATATGTGGTTACTGCTAGAGTTGGGACCAGGAAAAAGTGAATGAGTAAGTTACATTGGGCACAAAATTTAAGGAGGCACAAAAAAGCTTAGTAATCATGATAAATATTTTTATGCAATATTTTTAAAAAGTCAAAACTAAAAGTTCTATGATAAAAAATATGAGAATTTTAAATAAAAACAGAGTCTGTAGCTAGCTCATAGTCTAGTTAAGGAGACATTAAATAAATATAAAATTATTATTATTCTTACTATTGTTCACAAATCGTGATGAGGGAAAGCATTAGTCTATTTCACCTGAATCAAATGATCCTGTGCTACATTAGATTCAGGTGTTAGAGACTGTCACAGGTTGGGTTTCCTCTAGAAGCCAATTAAAAGAGATTAGCAGTTAGGGCGTTTTTTAGGGTGTGTTCTTAAGACCAATACCTGGGAGGGAAAAGAAAGCAGGATTTGGGAGAGCAAGAGGGTGAGCTGCAATACTTTCTCAGCAGGAAACTCAGCTGACCCTGTGGGGAGTTCTGGAGATAGAATGACTTCTCAAAACTCTGCTAAGTTAGGACAAGAGGGATGGGCTAAGTCCTCATATCAATAAATCACTGAAATGTGGACCACCTTGGGAAGGAGTTGTATTCCTCAACCAGGTGGCTTTACTCAGTTAAGATAATTCCTGAATGGATCTGCAATGGAGCACAGGCTGCTGACAGCACCCATAGCATCCTGAAGGAAGGCCTCAGTGGCACATCAGAGAGATAACAGCATCCACCACAGAAACCAAATTGTAGGGGAAATGAGCCTTCAGGAGAAACAGTAATATGAAATTCATTCAACAAGTGTTTACGAAGCTCCTATTATATGACAGGTACGATTTCAAGTTCTAAAAAGTACTGCAGAAGGTTAAGTTTTTTACTAAAGGCTTGCAAGATGCCATGCCCTGTGTTAAACCCTTCCCAAGAATTATTTAATTCTTTCTTTCCAAAGAATTTATAAACTGGGTCCCATAATTATTCCCATTTTACAGGTAAGAATATTGAGGTTCAGAGATTTTGCAGCTTGACCAGACTCCCACAGCTAATGAGACATAAGCAGCATTTGAACCTAAAGTTTTTATACTACAATGTCTTTGATTTTCCTTGATACCAGTTTAATATTGCCCTATTATTGTGTGCATGTTAGACTATTCTGTAGTATAGATTCCTAGAAGTACAGTTGTTGTGTCAAAGTGCATAGGCATTTTAAAATGTTAGTAGATACTACCAAATTGATCTTCAAACAGTACCAATTTATACCTTTAGTCTGGGTCTATGGAGATGCATATTTGCCCACGGTGTTGTCAACTGTGGTTATTAACAATGATTTTAATTACTGTTAAAAATGAAAAGTGAAAATTTAATGTAACTGTTATTTTAATTTGGCTTTTCTAAAGGGCATGAAGTTGAATCTTTTTCATATTTATTGGCAATTTGAGGGCTTATTTCTTGTGAATTGCCTGCTCATGATTTTTCTGTACATTATGTTATCTTATTTTCAATAATTAGTTGTTCTTTGCCTATATGTTGCAAATATTATTCAATCTGTTTCTTGTTTCTTTCTTTAAATGTATTTATCCATTTCTCATTACATAATTTGTTTTGAAAAATTAAGTAGTCACAGCTTTCAATATTTAAGCATTCTAGATTTTATGTCTTGCATGGAAAAGCTTTTTCCATCTCAAAAATATTAAAAAATGTTTTATATTTTAATGTACATACATAAAATTCATTTGTAACAATCCATGTAGAATTTATTTTTGTGAATGATGTGAGATAAATGTATAGTTATACATTACATTAATTAAGTTTAATTCTTTTTCAAGTGGATAACTAAAATTCCATTGAGTTTTCCTGAATGATTTTAAATGCAACTTTTATTATATATTAATTCTTACTGATACTATTGCTACTTGTAGACTCTATTTAGTTTTATTATTTTATTTTTCCATTCCTGAACCAATGTCATACTGTTCTAATTACTTCAGTATTGTCATCATTACTGTATCTGATAGTCTGTCTCCTTTCTTTGTTCTTCTTGATAAACGTTAGGATCAGTGTATTAAGTCCTATAAAATATTCCATTGGGATTTTGATTGGGATTTCACTGAATTATAGATTAATTTGTAGATGACTTTATATGACTTAAATGCTTATAAAGCACATTCATAAGGTTAAGACTTGAAATCTAAAATGTAGTTACCAATTCGTTCAGTTTTTACTTTATGTACTTCCATAAAATGTAGTTTTATGTATGTTATGACTTTCCTTACATACTTCTAGTATTTAGGATTAAATCATGAGAATTACAATATTTGCAGGTATTGTAAAGAGTACCTTTGTTCATAACATCTTGGAATTATTTATTGCTCTGGCATAAGAAAAAATAGCTAACACTTAAATGTACTTTATGCCAGGCATAGTGCTTTACATATATAAAAACATTTAATTCTCAAACCAATTCGGTGAGAATGATGCCATTATTAACCTGATTTTATAGAAGAACATACTGAGACATAGAGAAGTTAAGTAACTAGACTACACAGCTATAATATATTTGGGAAAAAGTGGGGCCAGAGTGAAACAAGACAAAGACTTTCTTCACAGTCTGCTCTTGAACAACTATGCTATTGATGTGTCTGCTGATTGTGCACCTGGTCACCTTTTAAAATCCTTTTATTGCTTCTCACCATTTATAAAGTTGTTTGAATTACTAGGTAAAAATTGTATGACCAGCTTATAATGACAATTTAAAATATTCCATTCACATATTTATTCTGTTTATGTCACTTGTTTTATCTATTGCTTGATGATCTTGCCCTGCCTTTCCCAATGTCTAGAAGACCTCTCAGGCCCTTCTTTGAGAATGTCGCAAGCAACATAATTAATGTGTGTTTGATGCATGCAATTATTTGTAGACTAAGGATTTTCTACATAGAGAATAATCTTATTCACAAAGAATGTTCTTTTTACTTTTTTTCCTTTTCTACGTATACATATTATTTCTTTCTCTTGCTGTGTTGTTCTTGCTGGGACCTCCACTAAAATATAGATACCTTTCCTTTTAGAAGGAGAGTTCATTGTTTTACCATTACATGTGATGGTACCTTTAGATTTTCAATAGATGTTATCAAGTTTAAAAAGTTTCTTTTACTTGTAGTTTTTTATGAGTTTTTAATGAGTTGATATTTTAGATTTTGTCAAATGCTCCTAATGCATTTATTAAGATGATCACATATTTTTTTTGTTGTAATCTGTTTATATGGTAAGTTACGTTGGTTGACTGTATTTTGTTAACCTACCCCTGAATTTCTGTGATAAACTCCACTTGATTATGATTTCTTATTCTTTTTTCATAATGTTGGATTCCATTTACTAATTTTTATTAAGCATGCTTGTTTCCCTGTTCATGAAGGGTATTGCTCTGTAGT
Source organism: Sapajus apella (assembly GCF_009761245.1). NCBI lineage: Eukaryota > Metazoa > Chordata > Mammalia > Primates > Cebidae > Sapajus > Sapajus apella. The sequence goes on along the minus strand of NW_022436941.1, from coordinate 16,794,945 downwards.
TGCTTTTTCTTTTTAATGCTTGGTTACTGGCTTTGCTAATAGAGTATTTTTGGACTCATGGGAGAAGTTGGAAAGTTTTACCTTCTTTTATGTTTTCTAAAGGAATTTGCAAAAATTTGGTATTATTTCTTCTTTAGAAGTTTGACAAAATATATCAACAAAGCCACCTAGGCCTGGAGTTTCCTTTGTGAGAAGTTCTTAAAACAAAATCATATTTTAAAAATAGATAAAAGGCTATTTGAGTTATGTATTCTAAGTGAGCTTTCATGCATTCTTTGATTTAATGAAATTATCCATTTTATCTAGACTACTATAAAATTTACTAGCATAAAGTTCTTCATAATATTCCTTTAGCTTTGTAATATCTGTAAGATCTGTAGTTATGTCTCCTGTCTCTTCCCATTATTGGTAATTTTTACTTTCTATTTTTTTTCTGGTCAGACTTTCTAAAGACTTATGAGATGTATTAAACTTCTCTAATGACCAGTGATGATGGGCATTTTTTCATGTTTGTTGGCCTCATGTACATCATCACTCGTCATTAGAGAAATGCAAATCAAAACTACATTGAGATACCATCTCTTGCCAGTTAGAATGGTGATCATTAAAAAATCTGGAGACAACAGATGCTGGAGAGGATGTGGAGAAATAGGAACACTTTTACACTGTTGGTGGGAGTGTAAATTAGTTCAACCATTGTGGAAGACAGTGTGGTGATTCCTCAAGGACCTAGAAATAGAAATCCCATTTGACCCAGCAATCCCATTACTGGGTATATATCCAAAGGATTATAAATCATTTTACTATAAGGACACATGCACACGAATGTTCACTGTAGCACTGTTTACAATAACAAAGACCTGGAACCAACCCAAATGCCCATCCATGATAGACTGGACAGGGAAAATGGGGCACATATACACCATGGAATATTATGCAGCCATCAAAAACGATGAGTTCGTTTCCTTTGCAGGGACATGGATGAACCTGGAAACCATCATTCTCAGCAAACTGACACAAGAACAGAAAATCAAACACTGCATGTTCTCACTCATAGGTGGGTGTTGAACAATGAGAACACATGGACACAGGGAGGGGAGCATCACACACTGGGGTCTGTTGGGGGGAAATAGGGGAGGGACAACGGAGGGTGGGGAGTAGGGGACAGATAGCATGGGGAGAAATGCCAGATATAGGTGAAGGGGAGGAAGGCAGCAAATCACACTGCCATGTGTGTACCTATGCAACAATCTTGCATGTTCTTCACATGTACCCCAAAACCTAAAATGCAATAAAAAAAAAAAAACTTCTCATAGAAGCAGCTCTTTGTTTCATTGATTTTTTTATAGTGTTTTCTGTTTTCAATTTTATTGATTTTTGCTTTTATCTCAGTTTTGCAGTCTATTTTCACTTGCTTACTTTGTGTTTGATTTTTTTTTTTTTTTTTTTTTTTTTATAGATGGAGACTGTTGTGTAGGCTGGAGTGTAGTGGTGTGATCATAGCTAACTGCAGATTTTTCTCTTTTTTTTATGTTCTTAGGGTGAATGCCTAGCTCCTTTTCTTCTCTTCTAATAAAGACATTTAAAGTTATAAATTTCTTTTTAAGCACTGCAGCATACAGATTTTGATATGCTATGTTTTAATTTTCATTCTGATTTCTTATTTCCTATGTAATATCTTCTTTAATCAATAGGTTATTTAGTAATGTGTCATTAGATTTCCAAATATTTCTATATTTCCTCTTATCAATCTCTAATACAGTTCCCTGTTACCAGAAAACATACTTTGTATGACGTGAATCATTTAAAATTTATTGATACTTCTTTTGTGGCCCAGAATGTGGCCTATCTTAGTAAGTATTCTGCATGCACTTGAAAGTAATGTATATTCTGCTGTTATTGGATGTAATGCTACTTAAGTATCTATTAGTTTGTTTATGTTATTGTTTAAATGCCCTATATACTTACTGATTTTCTGCCTACTTATTCTATCATTATTGTGAGAGATGTGTTGAAGTCCCTGAAAATAGTTGTGAATTTTTCTACCGTCCTTTTTAGTCCTACATGTTTTGTTTCATATATTTTTAATCTCCATTATCAGGGACATGAAAATTTAGAATTGTTATGTCCTTTTAATTTTTTGTCTCCTTTGCCATTTTAAAATGATCTTATTTCTCTCTGGTAATATTCTTTGCTCTGAAATTTTTGTGTAATATTAATAAAGCTACACTAGCTGTTTTTAGTTCTATTGATTTAGGATATTTGTTTTCATTCTTTCATTTTCAACCTATCTATATTTTATTTAACGTCATTTATTGTAGACAGTATATAATTGGCTCTGGCTTTTTGTGTGCTTCCATTTGGATGATTAGCACATACTTCCAAGTTTACTGATCTCTCTCTCTCTTTTTTTTTTTTTTTTTTTAGTTGAGATGGAGTATTGCTCTGTTGCCTAGGCTGGAGTGTGATGTCACAATCTTGGCTTACTGCAACCTCCGCCTCCCAGGTTCAAGCAATTCTCTGCCTCAGACTCCTGAGTAGCTGGGATTACAGGCACGCACCACCATGCTTGGTCAATTTGTGTATTCTTAGTAGAGATGGAGGTTTCACCATGTTGGCCAGGCTAGTCTCCATCTCTTGACCTCCTGATCTGCCTGCCTCAGCCTCTCAAAGTGTTGAGATTACAGGTGTGAGCCACCATGCCCAGCCCTGATCTTTTCTTTTAGAGTATCTAAACTGATGCTAATCCTATTCACTGAGTTGTTTTTTTTTTTTCCCGATAACATGTTTTCCACGCGTATAGCTCCATTTTGTAATTTTATTTTATAGTTTCCATTTTTCTCATTTCATTCTTGTATTTCTTTAAATTCTTGAATATATTTATATTACCTGTTTTTAAATCCTTGTATGAGAATTCTATTATGCCTACCACTTTTGGTTTTATTTTTCTTGAATGACTTTTATCCTATTTATTTGTCACATTTTCTGCTTCTTCACATGTATAGTAATTTTTTATTGGATATTATATGTTTTATTGAATATCTGGTTTGCTTATCTAAGTATAACCCTTAAATAATTTAAGTGTAAACCTTTTGGTATCTTTCCTCAATATGTTGGGCTTTTAATAAGGTCCTTTCATGATGATGTATTCGAATTTGAACATCTCTCAGCTCTTTGTGAACTTGGAAATTGTTCAGATTAGTTTTCCTATTGTGCTTTGTTGCTTGCCTTTGTAGAGGTTCACATTACTTATTAAGTGCAATTTGCTTGGAACTTTCCTTAACCATGATCCAAAAAGTGCCTTCAGTCAAAAAGATAGAGCAATCATGAGGTTTACTTTAATCATTTCCCTCTCTTCAAAGATTGCCGTCATATGAGGCCTATTATCTAATGTCTAAAAATATTGCTTCTTATATTTGTTTTCTTTTATTTTTATTTATGGGGTGGCAGGAACAGGTCTGGGGCCACTTCTTCATTGAAGTAGTGGAAGTTCTTTTTCTAGCTTTCAATTATGTTGATGTACTGAATTTTATTGCTAATAATTACATAAATATTTGGAACACTGCTTTTTGTAATATGTTACTCATTTATACATTTTTAGGTAGTTTCACTATCTAAATTTTAATTAGGATTTTTGTATTTGGATTCATAAGTGAGGATGATTGGGAGTATTTTTTAATCCTCTTTTTCTCTGACTTTAGTATCAGAGTTATGATAATTTATAAATTTATTTAGAAAGCTGTTAAACTTATTACATGCTCTGGAACAGTTCTAAAAAACAGAATTTATACTTTTTGTCTTATATTTCTCATGAAAATATCTGCATTAGGTCTTTTTTAGGAGGTAGAGGCAATAATTTCATTTCTGAAATTCATTCCTTAAAAAGAAATTTAAATTTATTTTATAATTATTGATATATTGGTGTTTTTTACCTCTTATTTTTTTTTCAAAAGAGACGGGGTCTTGTCACCTTTCCCAGGCTGGTCTCGAACTCCTGGGCTTAAGTAATCCTCCCACTTCAGCCTCCCAAAGTGCTGGGATTACGGGTGCGAGCCCCATGCCTGGCCTTCTACCTCTTCTTGTTTGACTTTTTATTTTCCTAATCATTTCATCTGTCTTTTCAAATTTAGTTGTGTGTATTTATACCTATAATTCCCTCATGATTCAGAAAATCTTTATCCTTTTCCTATATATGATACTTTCTCACTCCTAATGTTTTAAAATTTGTTTAATCTTTTTTCTTCGTTGCATTCACCGAACTTTCAGCTATTTTGTCTTTTCAAATGGTACGTTTTGACATTTTTAAATAGTGTGAGTATTTTTAGTATTTTTAGTGAAGTTTAGGAAATGAGAGGGCTAAAGAGAGAAGACAACATTATATTACACAAAAATAAGAACAACACCCATAAAGACACAGAATGTTTGTGGAAAGGTGTGTGGGATGATGAAATGAAAGAGGGGTTGGGGGTGAAGGATCTTGAGGAATATCCTAAGGGCTAGGCAAAGAATTTCTGAGTTGAAACAGCTGATGATGAGAAATGATGCCATGTTCATAAGCTTCAGAGGCATATCATTGAAATAGACTTGGAAGAAAATTATTTCAGCAGCTTTGGTATGTTGACATGTTCGGATTTTGAAGGCAGAGAGCTATTCTTGGGATGCTGCCTTAGAAAGGCTTAAGAGAACACAAGGATGATTTAGATAACTGTTTTGAAAATGAAAAAACAAAGTATGAACCCAAAATATATCATCAAAGAGCATTTGGTATATATTGACTCTGGAAATACATGCATGTTTTTAGCAGTGGGAAAAGGTATGGGAAGGAAAATTTTTAAAAGGAGAATGTTGCAAAGAAGTAAGATTTGAGAACTGACAAATGGTGGTGTAATTAATGTTGGTGAAGAAATTGGGTTGAGCTGCCTAACAGAGTGGAAGAGGCAAGCTGATATTTGCTTAGGATGCATAATAGATATGAGACATTAAATAGATGTTCTACAGATGTTAGACACATGAATAAAATGTAAAATCATGATCAGAGTCACCAAAGATTTCAGGGATCTGGTTTCCCCAGGCTTCAAAAAGCACTTTCAGGTGGATAGGTTTCTCTTCTTGGCTTTTTTCAACCCTGAAATGAGAGTTAAATCTGGTGTTTCCATTTGAGCAGCACAAAGATCAGGTAAATTCATTATTATTATTATTATTATTAGAATATGCTGGGAGATAATAGAACCCTTCACCGGGGCACTTAAGAATCAGAGATTATTAGAGGCAAAACTCAGAAGCAAGAGAATGGTTCTGGAATTCCTTTTTGCCTTCTGACACTTGACAGGAGTACTAAATTTTGAAAAGAGGTCATCATGTTCTGATGGTCTTTTCTTGTATTTCCTGAAATGGCTCTTTCTAGGAAGGCCAGAAACGATCACTATAGCAGCTGTATATGTAAACATTTAAGGTCCAGACTGAGAATAGGCCATTATAACACTTTGACCTTACTGCTTCAGGCTTAGTAATAGCTGTTATTCTAAAAAACAGCATTTAACAGCAGCTGTTTTCCAACTAATGTAGCATGTTTTCTCCTACTCTAATAGCTTTTATAAAGAACCATTTTCCCAAGTTACCCATGATGTTGGAAATAATTTCTGCATTTCCCCTGGCTTACATTCTAGTTGTCAAAAAGTCAAAACACAGACACTAGCTGAACAGACTCAGTTACATCTCAACATAGTAATTGCTAAATCACTCAGTAGGAGGAAAACCAAAAAAAAAAAAAAGTCACACAAGGAGTTATTATTATGCATATGCATTTTTAATGTCTGATTCTCTGTATAACCTTAAATTACAATGCAGGTTAAATTTCCCTTGCTGATTTATAAACATAATGTAAACTCTAGACACAGTTAATGATATTGCAATATAAAACTGTTCTGTTGCAAACTAAAGACATTGCTTAGCACTGGAAAGCTCTGAGTTCATTTCAATGTGATCATTGAGGCACTATGCAGAGATTATGCATTTATTGTATTTTTTCCATGAATACATGAATGAATAATAAGTTCAACAAACAACAGTTTCCTACTGGGAATGTCAAACAAATCATTCTGTGAAGTGCCCTGAATTTCAATCAATCACTCTCCAAAACACTTGCCCCACTGCGATCTTCAGCTTCAGCAGAGTCAGCACTTGGAATCACTACAAGCAGTCTTGGATAGAAGACACAGGTGCAAGAGTGCAGAAAGAGCAGGCCATCATCCTGTTTGTCTCATGAAAGAAGGATTTCTTTGCCAAGACACATACTTGTTGCTTCTGTATTAGTGGGGACCTAGGGTAATGATGGCTCATGTTCCAGTAGTCTTGAGTCTACCACACCCTTGCTGTTTCCCATAAGTTGGAGTCCACAAGTTCTAGTGGATGGCTCAGTGCAGAGAAAGTGTCCACTTGAGGTGCATGGAAAAGACTGAACAACACTAGTAAAAAGAACTGTACAGTTGTAGCACTTTTAAGACCTAAATGAATGGTAAGGGTGTTATTAGTGTGAAGGTCCAGGCAAGATTTGGTTTGTGGAGGATGGAGTCTTTATTTTAGGAAGAATCATTTGAGGTTCTAATGTTGAATTTTGGTGTCTCTGTCTTAGGGAATCATATTTTCATTTTAAGGAGTTCAATACCACCATTATGGTAGCCTTGATTCATATTGAGGTAGTAGAAGAAAAAGTGTGAAGAAGAGAACAATTCTTTATTTGCATTTGTTTGTCCAAAGGTAGTTTTAGGACAAACAACTCTTTAAATGAAGCTGTTACCTCCTTCTGCCTCTGTGCCTACATTGTTACCTGAGGCAGATTCTGGTACTGAAGCTGAGGACTTCATTGGATGCCAGTTTGAGGTGAATTTCCTATAGCTTGAGGTAGCATCCTTAGTCTAAGGAAAGTTGCCAATATGCTGGTTGAGCATCTCTTAGCCAAAATGCTTGAGGCCAGTATTTTGGATTTCAGATTTTTCCTGATTTAAAGATATTTATATATACATAATGAGATATCTTGAGGATGGGCCCAAGTCTAAACATGAAATTTATTTATGTTTCATATATACCTTATACACATAGTCTGAAGGTAATTTTATATAATCTTTTAAATATTTTTGTTCATAAAACAAAGCTCAAAGTTTTGACCACGTTTGGCTGCAACTTGTCACGTCAGCTCAGGTGTAGAATTCTCTACTTGTGGTATCGTGTTGGTACTCAAAAAGTTTCAGAGTTTGATGCATTTCAGATTTTAGATTTTCCAATTGGGGTGCTCAAGTTGTACCAGGAAAGCTTGCTAATCATCACCTACCAAATTAATGACTATTCAGAAATTTTGAGTGAATTCCAAAGGCTGTGATAATCAGATTTCTACTTCAGTATAAACACATAGTTTACCTCCTCCCAGCCAATTAAATGTTACCAAATAATACAACTGCTTATGTTTTATTTATAATCTTCAGAATGAGAATCTTATTCTTACTAACTCTAATTAGACTCTCCTGGCCACAGAACCTATCCTGTATCTGTGTGGATCAGATGTTGGCTGTCTGTTTTCATAGCACATGAAGTACAAAGCATAGCTGTTACTTAATAAAGGTTGGTTTTCGTCCTATTCCTTATAATTTATCATAAAAACAAATACTACTAGTTGCAGATTTATCATGTTTTCTTACAAATATACCTTTTCCACTGTGAATCTGATACAAATAAATATAGGTTTCATTACATTTTCTGTAGAGGAAAGTGGCTGGATATAATGTGACAATCACTTTAACCTTTAGTGGCAGGCCCTAGATGATTCATTTGGGGTTGGGAAGTGTTTCCAATGGAAACAGGCTTTTAAATTCCTCTACCAGTGGTCCTCGCTGACTATGTGATGCAGGATGAATAACATCACCATTTTAAGCCTCAGTTTTCTCATCTGTAAAATGCAAAACTGGTACAAGTTTTTTCCAAGGACCCTTATGCTAATGTAGCATAGTTTTTAAAGGACAGAGTCTGGAGATGAACTGCTTGAGGTTCAAATCCTTAGTAAATTACTTACTCTCTCTGTGCCTCAGGGTCATCATCTGTGACAGGGTTGTTATAAGGATCAGATGAGCTGATATGTATAAAGCACTTACCCAGGTGAATTCTGTAAGTAAACTGTTATGATTCCAATTCTGACTTCCATGGTTTTAATACTATTTATTAGTTATGTAGTAATGTTATCACTACAAATGGGCTAAATATATTGATCTCTTGTGAAAAATATCACAACAAACTATGAACATACTATAATTGTCTCTGTTTTACAAACAAGGAAGATTAGGCCAAGTGCTAAGTTAATTACTAACAGTTAGGATCTAAACAGGAATCCCAGTCCAGCTTGGTATGCTCCAACATCAACCATCGCCCCATCCCCTCTCTCCAGGGCATGGTTGGAAACAGCCTAGTCTTCAAGGATTGCTGGAAGACAATGGCAGAAAAGCAGAAGGGAGACTGTTTTGATGCCTTTGCTTAGCTTGATGTCAGACTCTGAAAATATTCTCTGTTGAATTGATATCTGCCAGTTTCATTGCTGACTTTGGCACTTTGTTTCACATTTAGACAGTGTTTATCCAAATGAATTCAAGCTACTTTCTTCTTCCACACTGATCCATGATGACCTCTTGCTTCTGAATTAATTACTGGTTCAGTTTGCTGGTACTGCTGCATTCCTCTTCTTTTTTTCCAGTTGCTTTAACTGTACTGTTAGCTTTTCAACCTGCGTTTCTTCTCTACTACTTCCTGTCTCTGTTCCTTCCCAGGAAGAAAAGGCAAGAGCAGCAAGCTCACATTATGCCCACAGAAATTCTTCCATGGTTCCAATTCCTCTTTACAGTGTGTGTGTGTGTGTGTGTGTGTGTGTGCGTGTGTGTGTATGTGTGTGTGTGAGTGAGAGAGAGAAAGAGAGAGAGAAAGAGAGAGAGGAGAGAAAGTATGCACCAGAAATGTTATCCTCAGTACTTCTGGTGGGGTTTGTGGTAGGTGCCAAAACATCCATTTCTTAAATGAGAGTTCAAGATGGCCCTGAATGCTGGTAAGCAAGAGATAAAGCCAAGGCATATTTCTCTGTGAGTCCACTTAAGCCACTTATTTCCACCAACTCTTTGAAGTCAGAATCTGATATCCCAGGGACAGTCCCTTACATTCTTTGAGGGACAGGGCAGTCCCACTGCTCCAATGCTTGCTGAGGCAAGTGTATACATATATATATATATAGCGGATTTGCAAATGCAAACACACAATCTTGATTCCTTACGACAGTGCTCATTTTAAATAAGATTTTACATTTACTGCTTTATTAGTTAAAATTTTCTGCAATTCTTTTAAATACCATAAGATTGTGATTGCAAAGCAGTTAGGAGCTGAAAGAATGTTAGATTATCTAAACTGGGTTTACTTTTGAATCTCTAAATCAAATAGGATAAGGATTCTAATATTCTACCCTCCCATCTCAGTTACAAATGAGGAAGAATCCTCTTCTGGGCCAGAGATTGGAACAGCTTCTTACCTCACTTTGCAGTGCTCCCTTCCATTTTTCCTCTAGTTATTGATATTTAGTGCAGTTTCTGTGTGTTTAATATTCATAGAGATGTGTATTAATCAATATAGCGAGAGCTAATGAATCTCAGCCCTTTGGAGGCCAAGGCAAGTGGATCACCTGAGGTCAGGAGTTCAAGACCAGCCTGGCCAACAGGGTGAAACCCTGTCTTAAAAAAAAAAGAGAGAGAGCTGATGGACTGAGTACTTTACTGGCAAATGGGTGTATTGGGCATTCTGAACATGTTTCATTACTTATAAAGGGAAAAACATCTAATATCTTGTGACTTCACATCAAGAGATCACAGACAATCTCTTGTAAAGGTAAGACATATTGTGATTATATATCCCTTAAGTCTAGAAATAATAAAAACACAGGTCATTGTTGAACAGAATCTAAATATAAGAAAATCTTTCTGTAAGTCCCTCTTCACGTCTGTGAAATATATTTGTATTCTTTTGCAGTTGTTGAGTAGCTATTAGCTGCTGCTGCTGGCCCTCTATACTTCTGATTTTGTCTCCACTGTCTTAATATTTCAAAATTTTCTTAGAGTTAAAATAATTCAGGCTAATTGCACTTCTAAATGTTCTTTCTGAAGTGGCTGTACATAATACACTATCATCAGAAGCCTTTCCTTCTATATATATGCCCTTCAAAATGTCAGCACTTTCCATTTTGATACTGTGGGTTTACTAGTTTGCCCTTTATGTGTCATCTTGTTTGAGGAACAGTTCTTCATTCCTCCCTGTCTATTGGTGTCACCACTTAAATGTCCTTAGGCTTCTCAAACCCAGAGTGCTCCAGGTTAAACTCATTATCTCTTTCCTTTCCTTGTTCCAAACCTACTTCCTTCCACCATGTTTTCTCTCTCAGTAGCCTCACCATTTCCTTCAATTGCCCTACAAAAACTTAGGAGTTATTCACAACTCCTTTTCTTCCCCTCATCACCCAGCACATGTTCATGCACATTCATACATACACATGCATGCACACACATGCACACTTTCATGAGTTTTAGTCCTGCCAGCTCTATCTGTGCCACTCTACTGCTTCAGGTTTTTATCATCTCTTCACTGGACAACTTCAACATCCTAACTGGATATCCCGTGTTCAGTCTGTCTTTTGTTAAATCTATCCAATGCCAGATAAATAGTTCTAAAATTCAGTTCTCATGTCTCCCGTCCTCAAACACTTGAGATGGCTTCCTTTAGCCTGAGACCAGACTTCTAAATGGACAGCTCTCCTCTGTCTACTTACTCATTGTTCTTTAAAATTACCATGACAGTTTATATATACGTACTTTTTGTTGTCTAAAATGCTCTTTCATTTATAGATGGGAAACTGAAGGAAAGATACCATATCTCTTTTGTCCCTTGTTGAATCCCAAGAACCCAAACACAGAGTGGACATAGAGAGGTAGACTGATTTACTCAAAGACACGCAAATACTGGCTGATGTTTGGAGCTAGTGTTTGAATGTCTTGGCTCTTAGTCTTATATTTTCTGTTAAAAAATATTTGGCAATTTGGGGATTTGAGAAAACAAATTTCTCAAGTGGTATTAAGAAAATCCATTGGCCTTTACTCCTTTAGCCCCAAGACTTTATAAAATATATATCAAATGCAAGTTGACATTTTCTAGGGACTACAGGAAAGAAGTTCAGATACTGTATTGGCTATGATTCTTCTCTTTGGTTTTAACATCTTAAAGATAATTATATTAGTACTTCTCAGAATTTAATGTACATATAAATCACCTTATATTTATAATGTAAATGTACTATAGGCCCAAACACTAGTCTGGGCCTAGATTACAGTGCCTTTTTGCTTTGCTTCCGTTATGTGAGCTGACCAGTGTCTCAGTATTAAATTTGGTTTGTGTAGCTATTTCATTGTATTAGCGATAAGTTGGGTACGTATTTTAGTTATATAATTTCAACATATCCAGGTTTATTCATTTTTTAAGGAAACCAATAATAAAAAAAAACATGGCTAGAAAATGGCTTGGTTTATAAGGATTCTTCTATGTACTACATTTAATATATTTAGAAATGTGTTGAAAGTTAAAATAACAGGATAATTTTCACTATAATTGGATAGATGGGAGAGTGGGGATTTACTGAGCCAGGGAAGGAATTAGAGTGATTGATCTGGGAACAGAGTCCTTTTCTATGTCTAGTTAATTACAGCACTCAGAACCTTGTGAACAATGCTGAATATTGAATTATTAAATTTGATGGTTGGGGAATGATTTTAAAACTTACTAATAAATCCTCTTAGTTTTGTAAGGGATCCCCAATTTTAATAATCCACAGAAGACTAAGCACTTCCATGACTAACAAAAATTTCTTGTTTTGGTAATTTAAAAATTAAATATCTTCCTGAACTCCTCCCTCAAAGAAAACTAGAGCTTTTCTGGTATGATTTTCCAAGTTGAAACACACTGAATTCCTAATATAAACCTGATTTTGAGTAAATGTTTTAGGCTAGAACTGTGTCTGCCTTGAAATGAAAAATATGATATTCAGGGAGAAACAGTGATTGTACTGTTTTAATTTACTAAGAACCTGTCTAGATGTTTAATATTTACATATTCAGAAAGTTCCCAAGATTCTATTGAGGGAAAATAAATGTTTAGTGTTTGGCCAGATTTTCTTAAAGTTGTTATTTTATTGCTAGGTTTATATCTGGAAGTTCACTTGAGTGATTTAACATTTTTCCACAGTGGTAAGGTCAGGGGAGGCTCTTCTCTGAAATGGTGGGAGGAGGGGTGTAAAGGTACAAAATATTGAAGTATACAGTTGAGAGTCACATATTCTGCTTTAATTTTCAGGCCTTTTCCCTTTGCCTTCCAGTTATGGCCGGTGGCAGAGGAGAGGAGGCTTTGGCACACATTCAGTGTGTTTCTTAAAGCGCTCTGGAGGAAGAACAAAACATCCTCTTCAAAGGTGTTCTCAGTGGAGCCTGTTTCAGGATTAAACAGTTTTAGGCTCTGTTATGACTTTCATGGAGTCATGGCTGTTTTTTTATTGAGGTCAACATCTCCTTCTGTTCCCCCGCAAATCCCAGGGAAGTGTGAGTCAGAGTCAATGAAATCACACTAGGAATGGAATGGTGGTGTTACACTGTCAGACCCAGAGTTGGGTGTTTCTGCAAATGATTGTTGTGCTGGACAACAGAGGATACAATGAAGATTTAAAAATATATATATGTTGTGAGTAAAAAGCAACTAATTAAGATAGCTTTAATTTAGGGTCTGGTCCGAGATCCAGGAGATCTGGAACTCTGCCATTACCCTGCTTTGTAATCTTGAGCAAGCAACTTAACATTTCTGGGCTTCAATTTTCCCACTTAGAAATAAAACTACATGATCTCTAATGTGTCTTTTGGCAAGATGGTTCTAAAATTTTCCTTTAGTTTACCACAAGGAGACCTGGCCAGAAAATTCTCTGCAAACTCCTTTTTAACATGAGATCAATCTGATGAATACCACCAATGTAGAAAATAAATCATTAATAGGTGCATATGTTATTTGTAATAGCATTTTTTTCTTAAATGCTAATCTTTGGTAAATTGCTTGATCATTTGGTATGCAACATACTGTAAGTGTATTACATACTGTATTTGGATTTTATATTTGGAAGTGCCATTGAGCATTATATATGGATATTCTGGATTTGTCAATAATATTCCCTGTGCATTCCATATGAGAATAGCTATGCAGTCCTTATATGGTAATATTACTTTTACTATATAGTGTCATTTATGATTTATACAATTAATGCATATGTATTTTATAGTCTTACACTTTCTCAAAATATACCTTTAGGAAGAAAATAATGATTAGAGAAGCTCTGCATAATAAAATTTTTTTCCTTCCTTCCTTCCCTTCCTTTCTTTCCTTCCCTTCTCCCTCCCCTCCCCTCCTCTCCTCCCTCCCTTCCTCCTTCCCTCCCTCGCTCCGTCCCTCTTCCTTCTTTCCTCCCTCCCTCCCTTCCTTCCTTTTTCCTTCCCTTCCTGTCTTTCTTTCTTTTCCCTTTCTATAAATTATTAACTGAATCTAAGAAAGATATTTTCCAGAAGAAAATCTGTAATCAGTTTGTTAACTTTCCGGAATGATTTCGGATAGCAAAATCATATGTATTCAACTTGTATATTATTTAATCTTAGTTAAATATAACTTCAAATTTTATTTCAAATCTTTAAATCTCATATTTTCATAAGAACACCTAATTGTGACTATAGTTCTTTATATATTTTACATGTTAATATCATTTAGATTGTGAGGGCTTAAAAAGAGTAAAGATTATGCCTGCTAATAATTCACTTTGTTTTGATTCAAACTTGTATGCTTTAATTGAAATGGCATATAGCAAGAAATGCTCTATTTTGTGCAAGAAAGCATCACTTGTTATTGTTATGAATTAGCTATGAAATGGTCTCGTTTTCAAAGAGATATGCAGGACATATGCTTGCACATTCTGTTAGCAGTTAGTGATCCAAGTGGAGAAAACATTTCCATGAGAAAAGCAAGTTACATAATGAAAAGAACCCTAATAATCCAGGGAAGACTATCAAAAAATTCAATATCATCCATATCAGTGATATGCATTTTGAAATGTTTAAATAAGATGTGTTCTCCTTGTTGATGATAATTTGTATTTAGTTAATGACCTAACAAGATTATACGAGATATTTTCTTTAGTGAAATCCTCCCCTGCTCAGAAAAGCGTGTTTCTTTAAGACAAAGAGGCCCTTCTTTGTTGCTGTTGGTTGAAGTGCATACTGTGTGTTCTCTGGTGGTACATTCATTTTCCTGACTCATCTTCATCTTCAAAAAATTGCATGTTTGTTTGGAAAAAACCTTCCAGTATTTTTTTTCTCGTGTCTGAAATGGTTCATATTAAAGCTTTCATAATACCCTTCAGTTTCTGTGTTAAATTGATGTTTAAATTGGAATGAAAGTGGGAACCTTGGCAGTCTAGATAATTCACTTCATCTGGTGGCCAGCTATGTTAACAATCACATCATATGCCAGCACTTAGATGAGATGAAAGGAGCCCTCGGGGCACTGAAGCTACATTTTAGGAGCAGAGGGAAAATACAGTTAGAGTTCTTTGTTTCATCATTTTATTCTATAAAATGGTAAATTATTTTGACCAGAATTTTAAAGTGTTAAAAGAACAATTTAAAGGTTATGTGATGGCTTCACTGTGAAGCTGAATGCAGATTGTTGATCAGTATGCTGGACAGAAAGTGTTGAGCCCCATGTCAGCAAATGATGTCTTTTATTCCCTGTGTATTGAGTGCTGTGAGGAAATGGTGATATTGTTAGCATATGAATAACATCAAAGCCCTCCACTGGAAGATAAACCTCCGTCTTCTGAAATAGAGTGCACAGCCTCTCCTCGTGTATTGAAGTGCCTCCTTTTCTAACTGTGTGTTCTGTCCAACCCCAGAGCGATTTCATCCAGAACAGGCAAGTTGATATTCAGCACTGGGTTGCTGGTGCATGACTGTACATTCCATCACTTAGGAGAAAACATTTTCTCATCAAATTGCCTTTCTACATGAAGGGTAGGAATGCTATTAGGTATTTTTTTTTAAGTCTTTTTTGGGAGGGGGAAGCAACATTTTCTTTCGAGATCCTGCAAGATGCTCACGACTTTTATTATTATTTGTCCTAAAAATGACAGACTGATCGAACCAGTTGATAAGAAAGAGAGTAGATAAATGCCTCTTCATCTCTGAATGCAGACATGACCCTTTTCATGCTGCTGGATTCTTCAATCAATACTGACATGCTGGCCAGACACAATTTAAAAATAATGCATTGGTCCCATTCTTCTCTCTGTGAATATTATTTGAGCATGATAAGTAGTTCTCTTCACGCACCTTCTCTTCCCAACTGTTCTGATGATGAACAAACGCTGCTACTACTCAAAATGGAATTTCAGTTCAGCAGCAGAATTACTGGGGCTTTTAGCAGCATTGTCCACATCAAATGGGTCCTGGGGTGATAAATCATATGACAGCCCATAGCAGAGCAAGTAATTCCAGATGCCTTGAATGTTTAGTCTATTAGTTCATGGGGACATGTAAGAAATAGTCAGTTTCCATTAATGTTCAATTTATTATTAGCCAAGATGCTTAGGATATGATGCTGCTAGTCATTTTCTGTAACAACTTTATTTATAGAGGAAGTCTTTTCTGAAAGGTACATGGCTGGAACTTCGTTTCTAAGCTCATATGTTACGTTGACCAAAAACGTCTGTCAAAACTTAGATCAATGTCATGAGCTATATTTTCATTTTCATTACTCTTGGAATCCTACTTAAAAAATTCATGTTGCCAGCTGTTATATTAACATTCAGTAAAGTTTAGGTTAGCTGAATTCCAGCCTAGGGTTTAGAAATAAGCAGAGCATAATGCTGACATGATTGATTTCAGTTACTCTGTGTGGTTTCTCTTGCATGTTTAAAGACATATCTGTGTACAAAAGCAAAGAAACAACACATTTGTTTTATAAAGACTGAATGTACTATTGATGGAGAGCTGTTTTGGTGTCATTGTAATAGAATAGCTTTTCTTAGTTTTTGTCTCTAACGCAGTATGCCAAGTTACTGTTCTCATATTCTCACTGAGTGCTATGCTTTGAGAATGTGAATCTTGGTTAGTTAAACTTGTTTGATTGCTGGATTCTGGGCTGCTTCCAAATGGGAGGTTGGAATCAAAAGAACAAACACAAAGGTTTCCAGGACATGTTAGGAATACCAAGTACTATCTCTAGATTTTCTAATTAGTTTTCAAGACAAATGCTCAGGAAATTATAACAATGGACCTGATTCAGCTCAGATTTTAAACCTAGTGGACTTTAATTAGCATTAGTATTCCTACTTTTAGATGATTTCCACTTTAGGTTTTAGTTTATTTAGTTTTTATATATTTTAAGTCCTAGATTCCTTCTCTATTTTTGACCCATATATTGATCAGCAAATGTCATTGCTCTAAAATGGATTTTGCTCTCTGAAGAAGCGGCAGCTTCATTTATAGCTATTCAAGGAAGATGAAAAAGATATCTTAATTGAATAATGGATAGGTTCACATGCATGGCAGAGCATAAGAGCCTGCTAGTTACTCTTCTAATCATTTTTTCATAATATGCCTTGGTAATAATTTATACATTTTAAAGAATACTTTACACAGAAGTTAGGAGGGCAGAGGTTGGAGTGAACCAAATGACTTGACTGATAAAAAGAATAGTCTTATTTAATGATGTCAGAGTTGGATGAACTGATGTTTTTATATGTCAGAGATTTCAAAGCATCTAAATTACTCTCAAGTTATTGCCAGCTATCCTGATTGTTTGGGATAACTATGAAATTTCACACCAATCATTAATATCCAACCTGGCAAAAAAGGATGATTTAAGAGGCCTATAGAAATAAGAGATATCATACTAGCAGAATAAAAAAGATCAACTGGTCAAGTATCATTTTGAGACTAAATGGAGTATGAAAAACTTTTTGCCAGTGCAGCTGAAAGCATCTTATTCTTTGAATAATGATTGAATAAGGTCATATATCTGTCCTAGAATCAGGGCCTTGCTTGCATGAGAGACTAGTGACTACATATGTTTCATTCTGGAATATTGATAATAAGCCCACTTCCCCAAACCCACCCTTCACAGGTTATAGTCCAATAGTAATTTCTAAGGCACCTTCAAAGCATATTTTTACTTAAACGTCTGCTGAGTTATTTCTAATTCTAAGTATTTTCTTTCTATTCCTATGAAACATTACTAACTAGCAAGGAGTTAAAAATAATTTTATTTCAAAATGAGATGGTAGCCTTTGGGGTGGTATACTATAATTCTTTAGGAGCAGCTGTTTCTTTTATTCGGTCTTTTAAAAATTAGATAGATGTATTTTTTTCTTTATTATAATTGTATATTATTTGGTCAAATGAATTATTTGGAGGAGTTAATGATCAGGAAGTGAGTACAGATATATCTCTACTCATATAAGTAAATTTAAAATATTTTTAATTATTATGGACATATAATAATTGTTGTATTACGTATTTATGAGGTACATATGATCTTTTGACATAGGCATGCAATGTGTAATGATCAAATCAGGGCAATTGGGCTATCCATCGCCTCAAGCATTTATAATTTCTGTTGTTAGGAACATTCCACTTATACTCTTCTAGTTATTTTGTAATGTACAATAAATTATAGTTATCTACTGTTGCCCTGTTGTACTACTGAACATTGGATCTTGTTCCTTCTGTCTAACTGTATATTGGTACCCATTAATCATTTTCACTTTTTCTCCTCCTATGTACTACCCTTTCCAGCATTTGGCAACCTTCCTCCTACTCTCTATCTCTGAGTTCAAGTTTCTTTTTTTTTTTTTAGTTCTCACCTATTAATGAGAACATATGACATTTATCTTTTTGTGCGCGGCTTATTTCACTTGACATAATGTCCTCCAGTTCCATCCATGTTGTTGCAAATGACAGGATTTCATTCTTTTTTTGTGGCTGGATAATATTCCATTGTGTATATATACCTCATTTTCTTTATCGGTTCATCTGATAATAGACACTTAGGTTGATTCCATGTGCTGGATATTGTAAATACTGCTCAATAAACATGGGACAGCAGATATCACTTTAATATACTGATTTCCTTTCTTTTGGATATATGCCCAGCAGTGGGATTGCAGGATCATATGGCAGTTTGATTTTATGTTTCTTTTGAGACAACTCCATACTCTTCTTCATAGTCTCTATACTAATTTACATTTCCACCAACAGAGCGTGAGAGTTCCCCTTTCTCCACATCCTTGCCAGCATTCATATTTGCCTGTCTTTTGTATAGTATCTCATTGTTTTAATTTGCATGTCTATGATGCTTAGTAATGTTAAGCATTTTAAAATATACCTGTTGGGTATTTGTATGTCTTCTTTTGAGAAATGTTTGTTTAGATCTTTTGTCCATTTAATAATTGGATTATTTGTTTATTTTCTATCAAGTTGTTTGAGCACCTTATATACTCTGGTTATTAATCCCTTGTCAGGTACATAGTTTGCAAATATTTTCTCCCATTCTGTTGTCTCTTCATTGATTTCTTCCTTTGCTGTGCAGAAGCTTTTTAGCTTGATGTGATCCTATTTGTCAATTTTTGCTTTGGTTACCTACACTTTTGAGGTCTTAGTCAAGGAATCTTTGCCTAGACCAATGTCCTGGAGTGTTCCTTCAAGATTTTTGTCTAGTATTAATAATTTTATAGTTTTAGATCTTATATTTATGTCAGATTTAAGTCTTCAACCCATTTTTATTTTTATTTTCTTTGTATATGGTGAGAGATAAGGGTCTAGTTTCATTCTTTTGCATATGAATATCCAGCTTTTCAGCACCATTTATTGAAGACTGTGTCCTTTCACCAATGTATATTCTTGGTACCTTTGTCAAAGATGAGTTGGCGGTAAATATAAACAAATTATTTGGCTTCCTCTATTCTGTACCATTGGTGTATGTCTCTGCTTTTTTATGCCAGTGCCATGCTCTTTGGGTTACTGTAGCTTTGTAGTACAATTTGAAGGCAGGTAGTATAATGTGATGCTTCTAGGGTTTTTTGTTTGTTTGTGTGTTTTTGCTCCAAATTGCTTTGTTTGTTCTGGGTATTTTGTTCTACATAAATTTTATGATTGTTTTTCCTATTTCATGAAGAATGTCATTGGTATTTTGATAGGGATTGCATTGAATCTATATAATCTATAGATTGCTTTGTGTAGAACGGACATTTTAACACTGTTGATTCTTCTAATCTATGAACATGGAATATCTTTTCATATTTTTGTGTCCTCTCCAATTTCTTTCAAGGTTAAATTTCAGGGCTCAAAACCTTCAATAGCAATGATTTATGGTTTTCATCATAGAGCTATTTTACTCTTTAAGTTTATTTATAGATATTTTATAGTCTTTGTAGCTATTGTAAATAGGATTACTTTTTTGATTTATTTTTCAAGTTGTACACTGTTGGTATATAGAAATGCTATTGATTTTTGTATGTTAATTTTGTGTCTTGCAACTTTACTTAATTTGTTTATCAGCCTAATAGTTTTTTGGTGAAGTCTTTAGGGTTTTCTAAATATAAGATCATATGATCTGCAAACAACACTAATTTGACTTTCAATTTGTATGCCCTTTATTTTATTTTTTTCTTGTTTCATTGCTCTGGTTAGGACTTCTAGCACTATGTTGAATAAAAGTGGTAATAGGGGGCATGCTTGTATTGTTCCATATCTTAGAGAAAAGCCTTTTGTTTTTACCCCATTCTGTAATACACTAGCTGTAGATTTGTGGTGTATGGTTTTTATCACATTGAGATATGTTCCTTCCATATCCAGCCTTTTTTGAGAATTTTTATTGTGAAAGGATGTTATATTGCATACTTTTTTGGCTTCTCTTGAAATAATCACACAGTTTTTGTCCTTCATTCTGCTAATAAGATGTATCACATTTATTGATTTGTTTATATTGAACCATCCTTGCATCCCTGGGATAAATCCCACTTGATCATGATAAATGATTGTTGTAATGAATTGTTGAATTCAGTTTCTAGTATTTTTGAATATTTTTATATCTATGTTCATCAGGGATATTGGCCTGTAGGTGTGTGTGTGTGTGTGTGTGTGTGTGTGTGTATGTGTGTGTGTGTGTGTGTGTGTCTTTGTCTAGTTTTGGTATCAGGGTGATGCTGCCTTTATAGAATGAGTTTGGAGATGTCCCCTTCCCCTTGACTTTTTGAAATAGTTCAAATAGGGCTGATATTAGTTCTTATTTAAATGTTTGGTAGAATTTAATAGTAAGGCCATCAGGTCCTGGGCTTTTCTTTCATGAGAGACATTTTGTTACTTCTTCTATTTCATTAGATAGAAGAAGTTGTTGGTCTGTTCATGGTTTAATCTTGTTAGTTTGTGTGTGTCTAGGAATTTATCTAGATTTTTCAATTTATTGCCATATAGTTCCTTATTATACTCTCTAAAGATTCTTTGAATTTCTGTGGTGTCAGTTTTAATGTCTCCTTTTGCATCTCTGATTTTATTTGGGTCTTTTATCCTTTTTTCTTAGTCTAGCTAAAGATTTGTTGACTTTGTTTATCTTTTCAAAATTAATTGTTTTGTAGGATTTTAAGCCTCCACATCCTTTAGTTATGCTCTTATCTTTATTTCTTTCCTACTAATTATGGATTTGGTTTGCTCTTACTTTTCTACTTACTTAAGATGCATGCTTAGGTTTTTTATTTGAAGTTTTTTCACTATTTTGTTGTGGGCATTTGTTGTTATAAACTTCTTTCTTAGTACTGCTTTTGTTGTATTCTATTGGTTTTGGTATATTGTATTTACATTTTTATTTGTTTCAAAAAATGTTTAAATTTTCTTCTTAATTCCTTTATTTACCCAATGGTTATTTAGGAGCATACTATTTTATTTCCACATGTTTTTGTAGTTTACAAAGTCCTTTTGCTATTGATTTCTAGTTTTATTCCATTCTGATCAGAAAAAAATGCTTAATGTGTTTCCAATTTCTTTGAATTTTTTGAGACTTGGTTTGTGGATAACATATAATCTATCCTTGAGAATGTTCCATGTGCAGAGGAGAAGGTGGTGTATGCTGCAACTGTTGGAGAAAATTTGCTGTAAATGTTTATTAAGCCCATTTGTCTATAATACAGATTAAGTATGACGTTTCTTTGTTGATTTTCTGTCTGGATGATCTGTCCAATGCTGGAACTGGGCTGTCGAATTCCCTAGATGCCACTGTATTGGGGTCTATTTCTCCCTTTAGCTCTAATAGTATTTGCTAATATATATCTGCATACACCCATGTTCAAGGCATACAAATTAACACTTGTTATATCCTCTTGCTAAATTGATTCCTTTATCATTATACAATGAACTTTTGTCTTTTTACAGTTTTTGCCTTGAAATCATTTTATCTTCTATGAATATAGCTAATCCTGTTTTTTTGTTTGTTTATTTTTGCTTCCATTTGGATGAGATATCTTTTCCCTTCTCTTTATTTTCAGTCCACCTGTTTCTTTGTAGGCAAAATATGGTTGGGTCTTTTTAAAAAATCCATTCAGCCACTGTATGTCTTTTGATTGGACAATTTAGTCAATTTGCTTTCAATGTTATTACTGATAGTTAAGGACTTATTACTGCCATTTTGCTATGTTTTTTCTGACTTTTGTTGGTTCTCTCTCCCATTTTACTTGCTTCCTTTGTGTAAAAGTGATTTCCTCTGGTAGTATCTTTTAATTTCATGCTTTAAATTGTTGTGTATCTGTTATGAAGTTTGGTGCTTACAAATAACATCCTATAGCCAATTATTTTAAATGAATGAAAGCTTAGCTTTGATTATAAATAAGAGAGAAAAACAAGAAGAGAGAAAACGAAAAAAAAATCTACACTTGAACTGCATCCTTGTTCCCCATCTTTTTGACTTTTTGTTGTCTGTATTTATATATTTTTATATTGCCTATCACTTAAACAGTTTGAGGACAGCATCATTCTGATTCCAAAACCTGGCAGAGATACAACAACAAAAAAAGTCAGTCCAATACCCCTGATTAACATCAATGTAAAAATTCTCAATAAAGTACTGGCAAAAAGTTATAGCTAGTTTTAAAAATTTAAATATAAAAAGTTATAATTAAAAAGTTATAGCTATTATTTTTGATAGGTTTGGCTTTTCATCTTTTTACTAAAGATATGAGTGGTTTGTATACCACAATTGCCATGTCAAAACATTCAGTTATTCAGTATTTGTCTGTGTGCTTACTAACACCAGTGAATTTTATACCTTCAAATTATTTAATTTTGCTAATTAATGTTCTTTTCTTTCAGATTGAACATTTTCCTACAGCATTTCTTTTTTTAATCAATATTTATTTTAAGTTCCAGTGTACATGTCCAGGATGTGCAAGTTTGTTACAATGGTAAATGTTTGCCATGGTGGTTTGTTGTTCAGATCAACCTATCACCTATGTATTAAGCCCAGCACCCATTAGCTGTGCTTACTGATGCTCTCACTCTCCCTGTTCCCCCAATAGGTCCCAGTGTATATTGTTTCCTGCCATGTGTCATTGTTCAGCTCCCAATTATAAGTTAGATCATGTATTGTTTGGTTTTCTGTTCCTACATTAGTTTGCTGAGAATAATGGCTTCCAGCTCCATCCATGTCCCTGTAAAGGACATAATCTCATTCCTTATTATGGCTGCATATTATTCCATGTTGTATATGGACCACACTTTCTTTATCTAGTCTATCATTGATGGACATTTAGGTTGATTGTATGTGTTTGCTATTGCAAATAGTGCTGCATGAAACATATGCATGCATGCACCTTTATAATAGTATGGTTTATATCTCTTTGGGTATATACTCAGTAATGGGATTGCTGGGTT
This sequence comes from Sapajus apella, assembly GCF_009761245.1. NCBI lineage: Eukaryota > Metazoa > Chordata > Mammalia > Primates > Cebidae > Sapajus > Sapajus apella. The sequence goes on along the minus strand of NW_022436941.1, from coordinate 16,771,882 downwards.
AAATGGTATTTTTGCCTCTAGGTCTTTGAGTAATCACTACACTGTCTTCTATAATAGTTGAACTAATTTATATTCCCCCCAACAGTGCAGAAGCATTCCTTTTCTTCCACAACCCCTTTTCTTCCGCAACCTCACCAGCGTCTATTTTCTTGACTTTTTGATATTTGCCATTCTGACTAGCATGAGATGGTATCTCTTTGTGGTTTTGATTTGCATTTCTCTAATGATCAGTAATGTTGAGCCCTTTTTTCATATGTTTGTTGGCCACATGAATGTCTTCTTTTGAGAAGTGTCTTTTCATGTACTTTGCCCTTTTTTAAATGTTTTTTTTTTTCTTGTTAATTTGTTTAAGTTCTTTGTAGACTCTGGATATTAGACCTTTGTCAGATGGATAAATTGCAAAAATTTTCTCCCATTCTTTAGGCTGTCTGTTCACTCTGATGATGGTTTCTTTTGCTGTGCAGAAGCTCTTTAGTTTAATTATTAGGTTGTTGCAAAAGTAATTGCTATTTTTGCCATTTAATATAGCTAAAAGTAATGGAAAAAAACCACAATTACTTTTGCACCAACCTAATAGATTCCATTTGTCAATTTTTGCTTTTGTTACTATTGCTTTTGGCATATTTATAATGAAATCTTTGCCTATGCCTATGTTCTGAATGGTATTGCCTAGATTTGCTTCTAAAGTTTTTATAGTTTTGGGTTTTACATTTTGGTCTTTAATCCAACTTGAGTTGATTTTTATACAAGGTGTAAAAGAGGTCCAGTTTCAATTTTCTGCATATGGATAGCCAGTTCTCCTAGCACCATTTATTAAGCAGGGATTCCTTACTCCATTGCTTGTTTTTGTCAGGTTTGTCAAAGATCACTTGGTTGTAGGTGTGTGGTCTTATTTCTGAGTTCTCTATTCTGTTCCATTGTTCTGTGTGTCTGCTTTTGTACCAGTACCATGCTGTTTTGGTTACTGTAGTCTTGTAATATAGTTTAAAGTCAGGTAACATGATGCCTCCAGCTTTGTTCTTCTTGCTTAGGGTTGTCTTGGCTATACAGGATATTTTTTTTTTATTTTGTAGAGATTTTAAAATAGTTTTTTTTCTGATTATGTGAACAATATCAATGGTAGTTTAATGGAAATAGTATTGAATCTATAGATTACTTTGGGCAGTATGGTCCTTTTCCTATCCATGAGCATGGAATATTTTTCCATTTGTTTATGGCCTCTCTGATTTCCTTCAAGCAGTGGTTTGTAGTTATCTTTGAAAAAGTCTTTCACTTCCCTTGTTAGCTGTATTCATAGGTATTTTATTCTTTTTGTAGCAATTATGAATGGGAGTTCATTCATTATTTGGCTCTTCACTTGTCTGTTGTTGGTGTATAGGAATACTAGCAATTTTTGCACATTGATTTTGTATCCTGAGACTTTGCTGAAGTTGCTTAACAGCTTAAGGAGCTTTGGGGTTGAGAATATGGAGTTTTCTAGATATAGGAGCATGTTGTCTGCAAACAGGGATAGTTTGACTTTCTGTCTTTCTATTTGGATGTTCTCTGTTTCTTTCTCTTGCTTGATTGACCTGGCAAGGACTTCCAATACTGTGTTGAATAGGAGTGGTGAGAGAGGGCACTTGTCTTGTGCTGGTTTTCAAGGCGAATGCTTCCAGCTTTTGCCTATTAGTATAGTGATAGCTGTGGGTTTGTCACTGATGGCTCCTATTATTGAGTGCTTTTACTTGATGACTCTTATTATTGAGAGCTAGTTTATTAAGAGCTTTTAACATGAAGGGATGTTGATTTTTATTGAAGGCCCTTTCTGTGTCTATTGACATAATCACGTGGTTTTTGTCTTTAGTTGTGTTTATGTAATGAATTACATTTATTGACTTGCACATGTTGAACCAACCTTGCATCCCGGGAATGAAGCCAGCTTGATCATGACGGATAACTTTTTTGATGTGCTGCTGGATTCAGTTTGCCAGTACTGTATTGAGAATTTTTGCATTGTTAATCAGGGATATTGGACTGACTTTTGTTGTTGTTGTGTCTCTGCCAGGTTTTGCTGGCCTCATAAAATGACTTAGGGAGGAGTCCCTCTTTTCAGTAGTTTGGAATAATTTCAGTAGAAATGGTACTAGCTCCTCTTTGTACCTCTGATAGAAGTAACCTGTGAATATGTGTGAATTTGGTTGGTAGGCTATTTATTGCTGTCTCACTTTCAGAACTTTTATTCATCTATTTAGGGATTCACTTTCTTTCTGATTCAGGCTTGGAAAGGTGTATATGTCCAGGAATTTATCAATTTCTTCTATATTTCTCAGTTTATGTGCATAGAAATGTTTATGGTATTCACTGAACGTTGTTTGTATTTCTGTGGGATCAGTGGTGATATCCCCCTTATCATTTCTGATTGTGTTTATTTGATTCTTCTCTCTTTCCTTCTTTATTAGTCTAGCTAAAGGTCTGTGTATTTTATTAATTGTTTCAGAAAAACAGATCCTGAATTCATTGATTTTTTTGAAGGATTTTTTATGTCTCTATCTCCTTCAATTCTATCCTGATCTTAGTTATTTTTCATTTTCTTTTAGCTTTGTGGTTTCTTTGCTCATGGTTCTCATTCTTTAATTGTGATGTTAGCTTGTTGATTTGAGATCTTTCTAGCATTTGATGTGGGCATTTAGTGCTATAAATTTCCCTCTTAACACTGCTTTAGCAGTGTCCCAGAGATTCTGGTATGTTGTCTCTTTGTTCTCATTGGTTTCAAAGAAATTCTTGATTTCTCTCTTAATATCATTATTTACTCAGTAATCATTTAGAAGCAGGTTGTTCAATTTCCATGTAGCTGTGAGGTTTTCAATGAGTTTCTTAATCTTGAGTTCTAATTTGACTGTGCTGTGATCTGAGATTGGTTGTAATGATTTCAGTTCTTTTGCATTTGCTGAGGAGTGTTTTACTTCCTACCATGTGATCAATTTTAAAGTAAGTGCCATGTGGCAATGAAAAGAATGTATATTCTGCTGTTTTGGGTGGAGAGTTCTATAGATATTTTTCAGGTTCAATTGATCCAGAGCTGAGTTCAGGTCATGAATATCTTTGTTAATTTTCTGTCTCTTGAGTTGAATCCTTTACCATTACATAATGCCCTTCTTTAACTTTTTTGATCTTTGTTGCTTTAAATTTCATTTTGCCAGAAACTTGGATTGCAACTCTGCTCTTTTTTGTTTCCCATTTCTTTGAAATTTTCCTCTATCCCTTTATTTTGAGTCTATGTGTGTCTTTGCATGTGAGATGTGTCTCTTGAAGACAACACAATGGTTGTGCTTCACTCTTTATCCAGGTTGCCATTCTGTGCTTTTTAATTGGGGCAGTTACATTTAAGGTTAATATTGTGTGTAAATTTGATCCAGTCATCATAATATTAGCTGGTCATTTTGCAGACTTGTTTATCTAGTTACTTCACAGTGTCACTGGTCTGTGTTCTTCAGGGTGTTTTTGTAGTGGCTAGTAATGATTTTTCTTTTCCATATTTAGTGTTTCCTTTAGGAACCTTTGCAAAGCAGTCTGGTAGTGATGAATTTCCTGATCATTTGCTTGTCTGAAAAGCATATTATTTTTTCTTCCCTTATAAAGCTTAGTTTGTCCGGATATGAAATTCTGGGTTGGAAATTTTTTACTTAGAGAATGTTGAATATTGGGTTGGGCATGGTGGCTCATGCCTGTAATCACAGTACTTTGGGAGGCTGAGGCAGGCATATCACTTGAGGTCAGGAATTTGAGATAAGCCTGGCCAACGTGGTGAAACAACATCTCTACTAACAATACAAAAATTAGCCAGGTGTGGTGGCATGCAGCTGTAATTGCAGCTACTCAAAAGGCTGAGGCAGGAGAATTGCTTGAACTTGGGAGGCAGAGGTTGCAATGAGTCAAGATCATGCCACTGCACTCCAGCCTGGATGACACAGTGAGACTCTGTCTCAAGAAAAAATTTAAAAAAAGAAAGAAAGAATAATGAATATTGGTCCCCAAATCTCTTCTGGCTTGTAGGGTTTCCACTGAGAGGCCCACTGTTGGGCCCTGTTTGTAGGTGACCTTGCCTTTCTCTCTTTCCTGCCCTTAATGTTTTTTTCTTTCATTTTGACCTTAGAGAATCTGATGATTATGTGTCCTGGGGTTGATCTTCTTGTGCAGTATCTTACTGGGATTCTCTGCTTTTTCTGAATTTGAATGTTGGCCTGTCTTGGTAGGTTGGAGATGTTCTCCTGGATGATATCCTAAAGTATTTTTTACAACTTGGTTCCATTCTACCTGTTTCTTTCAGGTACCCCAACCTTTCATAGGTTTGGTCTTTTTACATAATTTTCAGTTTCTCAGAGGTTTTGTTTGTTCCTTTTCATTCTGTTTTCTCTATTCTTATCTGCCTGTCTTATTTCAGAAAGATAGTCTTCAAGCTCTGAGATTTGTTCCTCTTCTTAGTCTATTCAGCTGCTTATACTTGTGATTGCATTGTGAAGTTTTTGTGTTGTGTTTTTCAGCTCCATCAGGTCGTTTGTATTTCTCTCTAAACTGGCTATTCTTGTTATTAGCTCTCATGTTTTATCATGATTCTTATCCTTTTGCATGGTGTTAGAACATGCTCCTTTAGCTCAGTGAAATTAATTACTACCCACATTCTGAAGCCTACTTCTGTCAATTCATCCTTCTCAGCCTCAGCCCAGTTCTGTGCCCTTGCTGGAAAGGTGTTGCAATTGTTTGAAGGAGAAGAGACATTCTGGCTTTTTGAGATTTCAGTATTCTTTTTGGGTTGATTCTCATCTTTGTGAACTTATCCACCTTTGATCTTTGAGGCTGCTGATCTTTCAATGGGGCCTTTGTGGGGTCCTTTTTGTTGATATTGTTGTTGCTATTTGTTTGTTTTACAATCAGGCCCCTCTTCTGCAGGGCTGCTGCAGTTTGCTGGCAATGTGCTCCAGACCCTAGTTTTCTCAGACCTTCCCTCACCAGGAGGTATCGCCAGTGAAGGCTACAAAACAGCAAATATGACAACCTGCTCCTTCCTCTGGTGGCTCTGTTCCAGGGGTCACTGACCTGATGCTTGCTGGCACATTCTTGCAGGAAGTTTCTGGAGATCCCTACTGGGAGGTCTCACCCTGTAGGGATGTATAGGATCACTCAGACTCTCAGGACTCAGGCTATCCCTTGACCAGGTGGGTGCACTGTGCTAGGTGGAACCCCCCTTATCCAGACCACCTGGATTTTTCAGAGCCATCAAGTGGGAAGGGCTGTCAGCTTAGCTGTGGATACAGTAGCTGCCCCTCCCCACAGTGGCTCTGTTCCAGGGAGAGATCAGAATTCTGTTCATGAAACCCTGGCTGGAGTTACTGAAATTCCCACAGGGAGGTCTTGCCTGGTGAGGAGGGATAGATTGGGTATCCACTTAAAGAAACAGTCTGGCTATGATCTGCCACAGCAGCTGTGCTGTGCTGTGGAGAATTCCTCCCAGTCTGGACTGCCCATATTCCCTGTATCCAGCAGGCCAAAATGGTGGTCTCAAGCCTCAGAAGTTATCTAGCATTAATTGTAAGACAGGTCTGGTGTTGATAAAATACCTCAGCTTTTATTTGTCTGGGAAAATCTTTATTTCTCTTCATGTTTGAAGGATAAGTTTGCTGAATATAATATTCTACATTGGAAGTTATATTTTCCCTTTAGTAGTTTAAACATGTTATTCTACTCTCTCATAATCCATAAGATTTCCACTGAGAAGTCTATTTCCAGATGTATTTTTTTGTTATTTGTTATTTATATGTTATTTGTTTCCTTTCTCTTGCTGCTTTTGGGATCCTTTATCTTTCACTTTTGAGAGCTTGATTATTATATTCCTTAAGTTAGTCTTATTTGGATTAAAACTTCTTGCTGTTCTTTGACCTTCTTGTACCTGGATATTCACATATTTCTCTAGGTATACAAAATTCTGTGTTCTTATTAATTTGAATAACACTTCTAACCCAACCTCTACCTATATATATATCCTCTAAGGCCAATAATTCTTATTTTTTTCTCTTTTGAGGCAATTGTTTCTTTTTTACATCTTGTAGGATTGTTTTATTCAATTATATTCTTTTTTCTCCTCTGACTGTATTTTCATATAGATTGTCTTGAAGATCATTAATTCTTTTCTTCTGCTTGATCAATCCTGCTAAGAGACTCTCATGCATTTTTCAGTTTGCTACTTGAATTTTTCAGCTCCAGAATTTCTGTTTGATTTTCTAAAATTATTTCAAATTTTGTTAAATTTCTCTGATAGAATTCTGAATTCCTTTTTTATGTTATCTCAAAGTTTGTTGAGCTTTCCTGACAGCTATTTAAAATTTTCTGCCTGAAACAGCACATATTTCTATCAATACAGGATTAATCACTTGTACTTTATTTAGTTCATTTGATGAGGTCATTTTCCTATATGTTCTTGACACTTGTGAACATTTGTGGATGTCTGGTCATTGAAGAGTTAGGTATACCTTCTGATCTTCTCAGGCTGGGCTTGTTTGTACTCATCCTTGTTGAGAGGGCTTTCCAAGAAATCAAAGGGGATTTAGTGTTGTGACCTATGTCAGCAATTCTGGCAGCCATTTAAGCATTAGAAGGTGCCCTAATTCCAGGAATGATGTGACTCTGACAGATTACTACAAAGACAGCCTTGGTGGACTTGGGGTAGCTAAGGCAGAATTCCATGAATTACCAGCAAAGTCTTTTACTCTCTTCCTTCCATCCCTCAGTAAGAAGCAGTCTCGCTCCATGCTGGGCTTCCTGGATTTTGAGGAGGGGTGATGTGTGCACTCTTGTAGCCACCACAGCTGGCACTGCAAAGGGTCATACCTAAAGCCTTGCAGACCATTACAGTACTGAGGCTTGTATCCAACTCTCATGGCCACTATTGTGTGATTGCCACTGATGTTTATTCAAGGCCCAAAACTACTTTAACCAATAGATGGAATATCCTGCCTGAACTGGGTCCATCCTATTAGGGCAGGATATTCCCTTCTGATCCAGGGTGAGTCTAGAAATACTGGCTAGGAGCAAAGACTAGAAATCAGGATCTTCATGAATCTGCCTTGTGTTTTTTTTGTTTTTTTTTAGACAGAGTTTTGCTCTTGTTGCCCAGGCTGAAGTGCAATGGTGTGATCTCGGCTCACTGCAACCTCCACCTCCTGGGTTCAAGAAATTCTCCTGCCTCAGCCTCCCAAGTAGCTGGGACTACAGGCATGTGCCACTATGCCCAGCTAATTTTTGTATTTTTAGTAGAGACGGGGTTTCACCATGTTGACCAGGATGGTCTCGATCTCCTGACCTCGTGATCCACCCACCTTGGCCTCCCAAAGTGCTGCGATTATAGGCGTGAGTCACTGCACCCGGTCCTTGTGTTTTATTTTACTATGGCTGAGCTGGTACCTACGTTGCAAGACAAAGCTCTCTGTGCTCTTCCCTTTCCTTCCCCCAAGTGGAAGGAGTCTCCCCTGGAGCTATAGCATCTGGAGTTGAGGAGGGAATAATGCAGGCAATCCCTTGGCTGCCACACGTGGTTTCACACTTGGTTGTACCCCAGTTCCACTCCCTCTGAGACCAGTGCAGCACCAGGGATTGCCCAAGGACTGTACTCCTTGTGACCTGATTGCCACTCAAATTCCTTCCAGGCCCCAGCCACTTTGGTCAGCCAGTGGTGAAGCTGGATAGGACTCAGGTTCCTGCTGCTGGGGTAAATTCCCCTCTGGCCCAGGGCTGGTCTAAATACTTCTGTGGGCACCAGTAGAATTCTGCCCCATGTCGTGTTACACTGTGGCAGGGCAGCAGATTCAACATGAAGTTCTGTACTCACTTTGGTCTTACTCTCCTGAGCGCACAGCTGCTCCATGCTTCTCTGACTGGAGTTAGAGGAGGGGTGGTATAGGCAATGTAAGACTGTCTTCCCTACCCTCTTCAATGCCTCTTTCCTTGGTATTAATTCAAACCAGGTACTGTAACTGGTTACCTGATTTATTGGTTCTTAAGGTGCTTTCTTGTGTGGATAGATGTTTAATTTGTTGTTCCTGTGGGGAGACAATCACTGGAGGGTTCTGTTTGGCCACCTTGCTGAGAAAGTCCCCTTAGTAAATGTTTTAGTGCCATGTGTATGGCTAGAAAATATACTAACAAAATATGTGTAGTATCAAGTAAGTAGAATTTTTTTTCATTTGTCATAGGAAAACAAAATTTTGAGTAATGAAGAAATGCTTTAAAAGAAAAATTATGTTTCTTTTTTGAATACCTAGAAGGGTCACGAACATGGGGAACTGTGAATAGCTTTTAGTTAAACAAAATCAGTGGTCATTCATTCACTTATTCCTTCACATTAATAAACATTTATTGAAGGTGGGTTGCATAGGGCTGAGAAACAATGGCAAACAGCCCATTGATTAAGGTGAGAAATAATAAAGGCTTGAATGATAAGAAAGGTACATAAGATAAGACAAAGTGGTAGGCTTTGTGAGTGATCTAGGAAAAAGAATGAGCACAGAATATATCCCAGACTAACAGGAACACCAACCTGATATCTTTGGATGCCAGAAATGCATATCTATGTCCCTTATTTATTTCCAAGGCCAGGATATTTCTCCATATGTGCCTAAGAAGAGGTTCCTTTGATTTTGCTCTGGCTTACTTATTGTGCTACCACATTGCATCCCCTATAACTGGAATCCCTTGGGAAGTCACTATTCCACGGGTGCAAATGTTGTTTGTCAGTGTTCATAGCTACCATCACTTGATTGCATCCCAAACAGGAAGAGAAAGGTGATGGTAGCTGTGAACACTGGCAAACAACCTCAGCGCCCAGTGGAATAGTGTTGGGTAAAGAGATATTCTTTGCCCAAAGTATAGGCATAGGTAGCTCTGTATTACCCCATGATACAAAGAGTTTCCATTAAAATATTAAAATAGAGGGGGGATCCCAAGATGGCCAAATAAGAGGCAGCTCTGAAAGCAGCTCCCAGCAAGAGAGACGCAGAAGCCAAGTGGTCTCCACAATTCCAAATGAAGTACGAGGTTTCATTTTGTGGGTCTTGTCGGACAGTGGGTATAAACCAAATAGGGCAAGTTGAGGCAAGGCAGGGCACTGCCCCACCCAGGAGGTATGTGCAACCAACTGGAGGACCAGGGGATCTCCCCCTCTGTGACTTTGGTTCAGATACAGCACTCCACGAAGCCCTCTTCAAAACACAGAACAGGAGATCTTTGCTGGGCTGAAAAGCCTCAGTGAGCTGCCTGAACAGGGCAGAACAGCAACTTTGGCTGGCACCAGGGCTGTCAGCATAGATCTAGGTGGAAGCACTGGCTGATGTGAAAGCCAGAAAGCTGGCTGGATGGAGCAACCCACCCCCCAGAAAGAAGGGGAACCGAAAGCAGGGAAAAGGCCATATGACAGGACAGGCCCCTCACCCCCGCCCCGCACAAAGCCCAGCAGGCTAAAAAACTCTCACTCTAGACTTTCACATCCAGAACATCAGTTAGAGAGTAATCAGAAATAATAGAGCTTGGTGAGGGGAAGCACAGCTGCTTTTGCAGAAGCTGGCCTAATTTTCCTGAGTAAATAAAAGATGCAGAAGCTCCACTGAATCTGTGGATTCAGCCCATCAGTGCCTCTGCAGGCAGACAAAGGAAAGGCTGCCTCCCAAAGCAGCTACCTGAGATCAAAGCTATATAAATCCAACAGGATGGGAAGAAACCAGCCCAAGAATAATGAAACCGTCAAAAACCAGAACACCTCTCCCCCACCACAAGATCACAACGCCTCACCAGCAAGGGAACAAAGCTGTATGGAGAATGAATTTGTTGAATTGACAGAAGTAGGCTTCAGAAGGTGGGTAATAACAAACTTCCCTGAGTTAAAGGAACATATTCTATCCCAATGCAAATAAACTAAAAACCTTGAAAAAAGGTTAGACAAAATGCTAACTAGAATAACCAGCTTAGAGAAGAACATAAATGATTTGATGGAGCTGAAAAACACAGCACAAGAACTTTGTGAAGCATATATAAGTTTCAATGGCTGAATAGATCATGCAGAAGAAAGGAAATCAGAGATTGAAGATCAACTCAATAAAATAAAATGAGAAGGCAAGAAAAGAGAACAAGGAGTGTAAATAAATGAACAAAGCCTTCAAGAAATATGGGATTATATGAAAATACCTAATCTATGCTTGATCAGTGTACCAGAAGATGAAAAATTAATCCAAGCTGGAAAATACTCTTCAGGATATTATCCAAGAGAACTTCCCCAACCTAGCAAGGCAGGCCAACATTCAAATACAGGAAATACAGAGAACACGACAATGATACTCCTCTAGAAGAGCAACCCCAAGGCACATGATTATCAGATTCGTCAGGGTTGAAATGAAGGAAAAAATGCTAAGGGCAGCCAGAGAGAAAGGTCAGGTCACCCACAAAGGGAAGCACATCAGACTCACAGTAGATCTTTCAGCAGAAACCCTACACACCAGAAGAAATTGGGGGCCAATTTTCAACATCCTTAAAGAAAAGAACTTTCAACCCAAAATTTCATATCCAGCCAAATTAAGCTTCATAAGCAAAGGGGAAATAAAATCCTTTGTGGACAAGCAATTGCTGAGAGATTTTGTCACTACCAGGCCTGCCCTACAAGAGCTCCTGAAGGAAGCACTAAACACAGAAAGGAAAAACCAGTACCAGCCACTGCAAAAAAGAACCAAATGGTAAAGACCAATGACACAATGAAGAAATTATGCCAACCAAAGGGCAAAACAACCAACCAGTAACAAAATGGCCAGATCATATTTACACATAACAATATTAACATTAAATGTAAATGGACTAAATGCCCCAATCAAAAGACACAAACTGGCAAATTGGATAAAAAGTCAAAACCCATCAGTGTGCTGTATTCAGGAAACCCATCTCACTTGCAAGGACACATATATGCTCAAAATAAAGGGATGGAGGAAGATTTACCAAGCAAATAGAGAGAGAGAGAGAAAAGGCAGGAGTTGCAGTCCTAGTCTCTGATAAAATAGACGTTAAACCAACAAATAACAAGAGACAAAGAAAGGCACTACATAATGGTAAAAGGGTCAGTGCAACAAGAAGAGCTAATGATCCTAAATATATACTCACCCAACAGAGGAGCACCCAGATACATAAAGCAAGTTCTTAATGACCTGCAAAGAGACTTAGACTTCACACGCAATAATAGTAGGAGAGTTTAACTTTCCACTGCCAATATTAGTCAGATCAATGAGACAGAAAATTAACAAGGATATCCAGGACTTGAACTCAGATCCAGACTAAGTGGACCTAATAGACATCTACAGAACTCTCCACCCCAAATCCACAGAATATACATTCTTCTCAGCACCATATCACATCTACTCTAAAACTGACCACATAATTGGAAGTAAATCACTCCTCAGCAAATGCAAAAGAACAGAGATAATAACAGTCTCTCAGACCACACTGCAATCAAATTAGAACTGAGGATTAAGAAACTAACTCAGAACTGCACAATTTCATGGAAACTGAACAACTTGCTCTTGAATGTTGACTGAATAAACAATGAAATAAAGGCAGAAATAAAGATGTTCTTCAAAACTAATAAGAATGAAGACAAAACATACCAGAACCTCTGGGACACATTTAAAGCAGTGTCTAGAGGGAAATTCATAGCAATAAATGCCCACATGAGGAGCAAGGAAAGGTCTAAAATCGACATCCTATAATCAAAATTGAAAGAGTTAGAAGAGCAAGATTTAAAAAGCTCAAAAGCTAGCAGAAGACAAGAAATAACTAAGATCGGAGCAGAACTGAAGGAGATAGAGACACAAAAATCCCTTCAAAAAGTCAACAAATCCAGGAGCTGGTTTTCTGAAAAGATCAACAAAATAGATAGATTACTAGCCAGACTAATAAAAAAGAAAAGAGAGAAGAATCAAATTGATGCAATAAAAAATGATAAAGGGGATATCACCACTGATTCCCCAGAAATACAAACTACCATCAGAGATTACTACAAACAACTCTATGCACAAAAACCAGTAAACATGGAAGAAATGAATAAATTCTTGCACTCTCCCAATACTAAACAAGGAAGACGTTGAAACCCTGAATAGACCAATAACAATGTCTGAAGTTGAGGCAACAACTTTTTTTTAGCCTACCAACTTAAAAAAAAAGCCCAGATCCAGATGCGTTTGCAGCTGAATTCTACCAGATATACAAAGAGGAGCTGATACCATTCCTTCTAAAACTATTCCAAACAATACAAAAAGAGAGAATCCTCCCCAACTCATTTTACGAAACCAACTTCATCCTAATACCAAAACTGGGCAGAGATGCAACTAAAAAGAAAACTTCAGGCCAATACCCATGATGAACATAGATGCAAAAATCTTCACTAAAATACTGGCAAACCGAAAGCAACAGCTAATCAGAAACCTTATTCATCATGATCAAGTAGGCTTCATCCCAGGGTGCAAGGCTGGTTCAACATACACAAGTCTATAAATATAATCCATCACATAAACAGAACCAAAGACAAAAACCACATGATTATCTCAATAGATGCAGAGAAGGCCTTTGACAAAATTCAGCAGCCCTTTATGCTAAAAACCCTCATTAAACTAGGTATCGATGGAATGTATCACAAAATAATAAAAGCTATTTACGACAAACCCACAGCCAATATCATACTGAATGGGCAAAAACTGGAAGCATTCCCTTTGAAATCTGGCACTAGACAAGGATGCCCTCTCTCACCACTCCCATTCAACATAGTATTGGAAGTTCTAGCCAGAACAATCAGGCAAGAAAAAGAAATAAAGGGTATTCAATTAGGAAAAGAGGAGGTCAAATTATCTCTATTTGCTGACGACATGATTATGTTTTTAGAAGACCCCATCATCTCAGCCCCAAACCTCCTTAAACTGATAAGCAACTTCAGCAAGTTCTCAGGATACAAAATCAATGTGCAGACATCACAGGCATTTCTATACACCAATAACAGACAAACAGAGAGCCAAATCAAAAGTGAACTTCCATTCACAATTGCTACAAAGAGAATAAAATACCTAGGAATACAATTAAAGGATGTAAAGGACCTCTTCAAGGAGAACTACAAACCACTGCTCAAGGAAATAAGAGAGGACACAAACAGCTAGAAAAACATTCCATGCTCATGTTTGGGAAGAATCAACATCATGAAAATGGCCATACTGCCCAAAGTAATTTATAGATTTCAATGCTATCCCCATCAAGCTACCGATAACCTTCTTCACATAACTGGAAAAAACCACTTCAAACTTCATATGGAACCAAAAGAGAGCCCACATAGCCAACAATCTTAAGCAAAAAAACAAAGCTAAAGGCATCACACTGCCTGACTTCAAACTATACTCCAAGGCTACAGTAATCAAAACAGCCTGGTACTGGTACCAAAACAGAGACATAGACCAATGGAACAGAACAGAGGCCTCAGAATCAACAACACACATCTACAGTCATTTGATATTTGACAAACCTGACAAAAACAAGCAATGGGAAAAGGATTCCCTGTTTAATAAATGGTGTTGGGAAAACTGCATAGCAATGTGCAGAAAGCAGAAACTGGACCTATTCCTGACACCTTACACTAAAATTAACTCCAGATGGATTAAAGATTTAAGCCTAAGCCCTAACACCATAAAAACCCTAGAAGAAAACCTAGGCAAAGCCATTCAGGACATAGGCATAGGCAAGGACTTCATGAATAAAACACTAAAGCAATGGCAACAAAAGCCAAAATAGACAAATGGGATCTAATTAAGCTCCAGAGCTTCTGTACAGCAAAGGAAACAATCATTAGAGTGAACTGGCAACATACACAATGGGAAAAAATTTTTGCAATCTACCCATCTGACAAAGGGCTAATATCCAGAATCTACAAAGAACTAAAACAGATTTACTAGAAAAAAACAAACCTATTCAAAAGTGGGCAAAGGATATGAACAGACACTCTACAAAAGAAGACATCTCTGAGGCCAAAAAAAAAAAAAATGAAAAAATGCTCATCATCACTGGCCATTAGAGAAATGCAAATCAAAACCACATTGAGATACCACCTCATGCCAGTTAGAATGGCGATCATTAACTAATCTGGAGACAACAGATGCTGGAGAGGATGTGGAGAAATAGCAACACTTTTACACTGTTGGTGAGAGTGCAAATTAGTGCAACCATTCTGGAAAATAGTGTGGTGATTCCTCAAGGACCTAGAAATAGAAATACCATTTGATCCAGCAATCTCATTACTGGATATAAACCTAAAGAATTATAAATTGTTCTTTTATAAAGAAAATGCACACATATGTTCATTGTGGCACTGTTTATAATAGCAAAGACCTGGAACCAACCCAAATGTCCATTAACGATAGACTGGATAAAGACAATGTGGCACATATACACCACGGAATACTATGCAGCCATAAAAAACGATGAGTTCATGTCCTTCATAGGGACATGGATGAATCTGGAAACCATCATTCTCCGCAAACTGACAAAAGAACAGAAAACCAAACACTGCATGTTCTCACCCATAGGCAGGTGTTAAAAAATTAGAACACATGGACCCAGGGAGGAGAGCATCACACACTGCAGTCAATTGTTAAGGAGCTAGGGGAGGACAGTGGGGACTGGAGAGGTTAGGGAGAGATAGTACAATAAAATATATATTTTTTAAAAAAGAAAAAATAAAAATTAGGATCTGACAGACTTAAGAGTTTACTGAACTACTTATTTCATTTTGCACATGTCACCTCCAGTCTTCCAAACTGATAACTGCTCTGGCTTTGATCACTTATAATGAGGGATAGCAGAATACTTTGTGAGTTTTTTAAGATGAAGGTAAGAATCTTACTATGTTCTTCTTTATATTCAACTGATTGCTCTGTCTTTACAACTGCCAATGTTTTACTTTTTCTGTCAGATAATGTATATCTTTTCTCTGGAATAGCATATATGAAGATTTAACATGAACAACTTTTAAGTCATCTGAATTCAGTATTGTGTCCTCATATCATCTCTTTGCAAATCTTATAATCATGAATTTCTCATATGTCATGGCTTCTGGCACCATTGGACATAGTTCTGACTGTTATCTATGTCTGTGTTACATTGTGGCAAGCATTAATGGTCTAATATTTCAGAAAGAACTTTTAATAATTTACATAAACATATATTTCATTGATATTAACTAATTTTATTTTGATTTCATCAATTATGTGAACACAATTAGAGCTTATATTGAGTTTATGAACTTCATTTTTTTTTTCAATTGTCTCTTCCTTTTTATTGTGGAATGATAGTCTTTATATAGATGTATCACAGTTTGTTTAACCATTCACCTATTGAGGGACATTTTGCTTATTTACAGGTTTTGTCAATTTTATTTATTTATTTATTTATTTTCATATTTGTACCTCTCAGCTCATAAGGCAATTCCTAGTACCTATTAGTGTTTTAATAAATGTGGAACTGCACTGACTATTTTCAAAGGTGTATGCCAAACTGTATGGCATAACTGTATGACTAACTATAAGCCAAATGAGGTTCCCTGGAGTAAAAGGGAGAACAGGATGGTACATCACCAGAGTGACAGTAGCAAAATTAACCAAACACAGAATGGGTGGTGGGAGATTTTTCTTTTCTTTTCTTTTTTTGAAAGAAAGAAAGAGAAAGAGAAAAAGGGAGACAGAACAGGAGTCTTGCTTTATTGCCCAGGCTGGAATGCAATCTAAAATTAGGTATTAAAAACCTCTTTTATGCCGATAATTG
Organism: Sapajus apella; assembly: GCF_009761245.1. Taxonomy (NCBI): domain Eukaryota; kingdom Metazoa; phylum Chordata; class Mammalia; order Primates; family Cebidae; genus Sapajus; species Sapajus apella. The sequence goes on along the minus strand of NW_022436941.1, from coordinate 16,756,024 downwards.
TGCTTAACAGCGAAGATAGGAAGGAATAAGGGAAGAAAATAACAAACAAACAGCCAATCAATATTTCATTTAAGTCTGTGAAATGCTATGCAAATGCTGAAGAGTGATTTACTTCCAGTTATGTGGTCACTTTCAAAATAGGTGTAATATGATACTGAGAAAAATGTGTGTTCTGTGGACCTGGGGGGAAGAATTCTATAAATATTCACTGAGTTTACTTGTTTCGAGTCTGAGTTCAAATCATGGATGTCCCTGTTAATTTTCTATCTCGTTGATCCATGGAATATTAACAATGTGGTGTCAAAGTCTCCCGCTATTATTGTGTGGGAGTCCAAGTCTCTTTATAAGTCATTAAGAACTTGTCTTATGTATCTGAGTGTTCCTATATTAGGTGCATATATATTTATGATCATTGACTCCTGTTGTTGCATTGATCCTTTTACCGTTATGTAATGTCCTTCTTTGTTTCTTTTAGTCTTTGTTATTATTAAAGTCTATTTTGTCAGAGACGAAAGTTACAACTCTTGTTTTCTTTTTTTCTTTTTTTTTTTTTTTTTTTTTTTTTTGCTCTCCATTTGATTGGTAAGTCTTCCACCAACCCTTTGTTTTGAGTCTTTGTGTGTCCTTGCTTATGAGATGGATCTGGATACAGCAAACTGATGGGTTTTGACTTGTTATTCAATTTGCCTGTCTGTGTCTTTGATTGGGGCATTTAATCCATTTAAATTTAGGATTAATATTGATATTTGTGAGTTTAATATTGTCGTTTAATGCTAGCTGGCTATTTCGCCCATTAGTTGATATAGATTCTTCATTATGGAGATACTCTTTACCTTTTGGTAAGTTTTTGGGATGACTGATACTGGTTGTTACTTTCTGTGCATAGTGCTTCTTTCAGAAGCTCTTGTAAAGCAGGCCTGATGGCGATGAAATCTCTGAGTACTTGCTTGTTCGTGAAAAATTTTATTTTTTCTTCATTTATGAAGCTTAATTTGGCTGGATATGAGATTCTGGGTTGAAAATTCTTTTCTTCGAGGATATTGAATATTGACCCCCACTCTCTTCTAGTTTGTAGGGTTTCAGTTGAGAGATCTGCTGTAAGTCTGATAGACTTCACTTTATGGGTAACCTGACCTTTCTCTCTAGCTGCCCTTAGAATTTTTTCCTTTATTTCAACCCTGGTGAATCTAACGATTATGTGTCTTGGGGTTGCTCTACTTGAGGAATAACTTTGTGGTGTTCTCTGTATTACCTGAAATTGAGTATTTTCCTGCCTTACTAGGTTAGGAAAGTTTTCCTGAATAATAAACTGAAAAATATTTTCCAGCTTGGATTCATTCTCTTCGTGACATTCAGGTACACCTATCAAATGTAAATTAGGTCTTTTCATATATCTTGGAGACTTTGCTCATTCCTTTTTACTCTTTCTTCTCTAATCTTGTCTTTTTGTTTCATTTTATCAAGTTGGTATTCAACCTCTGATATCCTTTCTTCTGCTTGATCAATTTGACTGTTAAAACTTGCGCATACTTCACAGAGTTCTCGTATTGTATTCTTCAGTTCCCTTAATTCACTTATATTCCTCTCTAGATTGTCTATTCTCGTTAGGATTTGGTCAAACCTTTTTTCAAGGTTCTTAGTTTCTTTACGTTGGGCTAGAGCATGTTCTTTTAACTCACCGAAGTTTCTTATTATCCACCTTCTGAAGCCTAAATCTGTTAATGGAATGCACGCGCTCTCCATCAGGCCTTGCTCTCTTATTGATGAGGAACCGTGATCCCCCGTAGAGGGAGTGGCATTCTGATTTTGGGTATTCTCAGCCTTCTTACGCTGATTTCTTC